>NC_134579.1:106987500-107273581 GCF_037038515.1 Microtus pennsylvanicus
AACAGTAGCCTACAGAATGGAAAAAGGTCTTCACCAACCCCACATCTTACAGAGAACTGATCTCTAAAATATGCAAAGAACTCAAGAAACTAGACATCAAGAGAACAAATAATCCAATAATAAATGGGGTACAGACCTAAGCAGAGAACTCTCAACAGAAGAATCTCAAATGACCAAAAGACATTTAAGGAAATACTCAACATCCTTAGCCATCAGAAAATGCAAATCAAAACAATTCTGAGATTCCATCTTACACCTGCCAGAATGGCTACTATCGAAAACACCAATGCTGGAGAGGATGTGGAGTAAGGAGAATACTACCCCATTGCTGGTGGGAGTAAAAACTTGTACAGCCGCTTTGGAATTCAGTATGGCAATTTCTCAGAAAATTAGGAATCAATCTATCTGAAGACCCAGCGATACTATTCTTGGGCATATACCCAAAGGATGCTCAATCATACCACAAGGACATTTGATTATGGTATTTTCTTACTGGGTTTTAGATGTTCTTTATAGAGGGTGGACAGATGACCCATTAGATAAGGACAGTTGCTGCTTCTGCAAAGGGCCCAAGTTCAGTTCTTAGGACCCAGTGGTTCACAACCACCTGTAACTTCAGCTCCAAGGGATCTGATGCCTCCTTCTGGTCTCCATGGGTCCCTGCATACACACATGTAAAAATTCACACATGTACTTGTAACCTTCAAAACTCTTAAAATTCCTGTATATTCTGAATGAGAAGGCTTTGTTACTGTTATTTGTTTTGTTGACAGTCTTATGTAGCCCAGCTTGGCTTTTGAGTTTGCTGTGTAGCCGAGAATTACCTGAGTTCCTGATTCTCCTACCCCAACCTCCAGAGTGTTGGGGTGTTTGGTGTGTGCCACTGTACCTGGCAGGATATAAAAGTTCTATAGCATATGCTTTGTGAATATTTTCTCCGACAAATGACATTCCCATACCTTGGCTTTTCCTTCTCTCCGGTATTTTGTAGCGAGATGAATTTTCATCTGGGTGGATTCTGATTTATTTGTTTACCCTCTATGTTCCTCTACCCTAGAGTGCTTTCTTTTCACAGGGCTCTGCACCAGTTTTGATAGATTCCTTGAGCAAATGCACGTTATGGCACATGCCCCCTTGTCCAACGTATCCAAGACCCACTGAACTCAGATAAGCCTGCTTCCCATGGGAAGACATCAAAGGTGCTGTAACAGAGCAATTATGTGTAGATGATTGACAGCTTCTAGAAACTCTGGGGTGACTTCGTAAGACAAATTGCAGTCCATGGGCCAGGTACAGTGGTGGGAGGTACATCTTTGTTGGGGCCTCTTGTGGTTCTTAGAGACAGTGAATGACCACATCACACCTCAGCCTGAATCTGCTAACATGCCGGGGTCATGCCTGTCCAACCTCCCAGCTCTCAGATGGCATCTGTCTACAGGATCCCACGGCAGCTTCCCAGGCTGCCCTTCTCCTTTCTGTTTGTTTCAGTTACTTTGTTTATTACTGTGACAAAGTAACCGAGCAGAGCAACTTAAGGGAGGGTTTATTGAGGCCCAGAGACCCAGAGCACAGTCCACCGTGGTGGGGAAGGCACAGTGGCAGGAATGTCAAGACTCTGGTCACATTGTATCCACAGTCAGGAAGCAGAAAGATGGGTGCTCGGCCCGCTTTCTCCTTTTCATTCAATCTTATGCTGCCCACATTTATGGTGGGTCTTGCCACCTGAATTGCCATAATTTAACAAAAAAAAAAACCTTCAGAAATTTGTCTTCAGGGTGAATCTACATTCTGTCAAGCTGAGGATGAACAGGAACCAAACTATTTATTCATTCCACAGAAGAGTATTAAACCCCTGCCATATGCCAGGAGCTGTCTAAGGTGCTGGAGGCAGAGGACGTTAGCAAGAAAGAAAGTGGCTTCTGGCAATTGTTAGCCTCTACAGGGGCAAGAGAACAAACTAGAAGTGTGTGCATAGCTGTGAGGTTATAGTTGGGAGCTGGAGGAAGGGCTCAGCAGGTAGAAGTGCTTACAGCACAAGCCCAAAGACCCGAGTTCATGTCCCGGAGGTCACAGCGAAAGGAGAGAACCAACTCTACAAAGTCGTCTTCTGACCAGCCCCATGGCAGACGCCTGTCTGCTCACACACATGTTCACACACATGCAGCCACAAATGCACACACATGAACACATGCGTGCTGAGAGAGAGAGCAAGAAAGAACAGCTGGGATAAATGCAATAGGGGAAAGTTGATGGTTGGGTGTGGCGGCACACACTTGTAATCAGTGTAGCTGGCTTTCTTGGACCACCAGCCCCCCCCCCCAATTATGACACAGAGATTTATTATTAATAATGAATGCTTGGCCTTAGCTTAGCTTGTTGCTAGCTACTTATTTTAAAACTTAAATTAGCCCACTCCTATTCATCTATGTGGTCTCCCGAGGCTCGCTCACCTCATCTGCATACCTCCCATTCTGCTTCCCTGCCTCCTCCATGTCTGGTTGACTGGCCCCTGGCTGGCTCACCTCTGGCAGGCTGGCTGACTGGCTCCCCTTTCCCCTCTGCCTGCCAACCCCCACTATCCCTCTTCTGCCTGGCTATTGGCCACTCAGCTTTTGATTAGAACAATCGGGTGCCTTAGGCAGGCAAAGTAAAAGAGCAGCACATCCCTACATAAACACACGCAGTATAAGCAAAAGCAACACGCCTTGACATAGTTAAACAAATATTCTATTCCACAGCATCACGGCACTTGAAGGACGGCGCTCAGACGACTGGAGGTGCCAACCCACCCTGGCTCCAGGGGAACCTGTCTCAAAAAACTAAAAGAACAAAAGCAGGGAGGACATGGCCTGAGAGTGTGTGTAAAAGGGCTCTGAGGGCTGAGAGTGGTGGAGTTATCACGGGGACAAAGAGCACGTCAGACTGAAGCCACCAGATCGTAGAACAAGGGCGGCAAACTGCTGCCGCTGGAGGTCACAGTTTTCTCCTTCTCGTTGTATTTTCTCAACTCTCCTTCCCTACTCTCTTTTTGTTTTGAGACAGAGTCTCCTGCTGCCCCAGTTGGCCTTGAGCTCACATCTGGCTGAAGATGACCTTGAACTCCTGACTCTGCCCCTCCAGAGTGAGGGGGTGACAGGGACACCACACTTGGCCCATACTCTGCCTTTTTATCCCTTTCAATGTTTCTTATGGAAATAAAAAGTTTTTGTTTTGATGACTGTCAATGAAATAGAATAAAACCCCCAGAAACAAACACCACATCTATATAGACAATTACATTTCAGGGAAGAAAAAAGAAAGCAATGGATGAACGTGAGGCTGGGCTTTTCAATAAATAACACATTATCTTAATTACCGTAGCTTTATAGTAAGTCTGGGAAGAAATAATTTTCCAACTTCAGTTTTTCATTTCCAATATGGATGTCTTTTATTTCTTTTTATTATCTTATTACATGGACCAGAACTTCTGGTAAAATATTGAACAAGAGGGCTGGAGAGAAGGCTCGGCATTTAAGAGGGCTTGCTGCTCTTGCAGAGGGCTTGAGTCCAGTTTTCAGCACCCGTAACTCTAGTTCCAGGGGATCCGGTGCTGCCTTTGACACCCACACACATGACAGACACACACATGTAAGGAATGAATTACACATTCATGAAGTAAAATATAAAACAAAATTTTGAAGCGTACACTTTCTTCTTGTTCTAATTTTTGTTGGATGCATGGATGCATCTTCCAGGTTAAAGACCTTATCTTTTATTCCTAGCTTTTAGAGAGTATTTTTCAGGAATGAACAGAGCAGTGAATGAAAACTTTTGAGCTATGTTTATTAAGGTTGAGGGCTGGGAAGATGGCTCAGTGGATAAAGTGTTTGCCTCAAAGGCACAAGGACATGAGTTCAGTCAGTAGCACCCACAGTAAGCCAGGGGCAGCAGCATGTGTCTATAACCCTAGCATCCTACAGCAAGATGAGAGGTGGAGATGGGAGATGCTCTAGAAGGCCCTGTGGAGTGGGCAACAATCAGCACAGGAACCCTGTTCTGAAAAAGGAGAAAGTCAGGGACCAATACCTGAGGTCGTCCTTGGATCTCCAGACCCATACCACAGAGCACACACACACACACACACACACACACACGCGCGCGCGCAATACATTCACTGTGAGCATGTGGACACTCACATTACATGCTTAAGAAACCTTACTTGGGTCTAGTTCCCTGATTCCCTCTAGAGAGGCCAGAAAGATGCTACAGTATTTCAGATTGAAGCTGGTGTCTTGAACACTTGGTTTTCGATGCTCTTTGCCTGTGCACCTGTATGCATGTGGTAGCCAGAGGTCAGTCTTGGGTGTTGTTCTTCAAGAGCACTCCACTTTGTTTCGGAGACAGGATCTCTCACTTGCCATGAGCTCGCCAATTAGGCTAAGCTGATCGACCAGTGAGTCCTAGGCATCCACCCGTCTCTACCCCCTCAGCAGTAGGATTACAGGTGTTCCCCACCACATTGGTTTTTACATGGGTTTCACAGGGACTGAGCTATTGCGTTAGCCCCACAGGGCTGCTCTGAAAGCTGTGGAGCCTATTAGTGCTAGGACTTCACTGGCAGAATTGCGTCTCTGAAGGTGGGCCTCCTGGCTCCTCTCCTCTGCTTCTTGGTCAGCCTTGATGGGAATACCTTCTGCCTCATGCTGCCACCATATGGAGACACTTCCATGGCCGTGCCTTTCTATAATGCACATATATTGATAAACCGCCATTGTAATGGTCTGTCCTGTCCCTTTAAAAGAGAAGCCCCGCCCACCCACCCCCCAATCCTCTGAGGCAAGTAGACTTCCTTTTGCTTCCAACCTACAAGTCTTCCTTTCCATCTCTCTCCCAAAGAGGTAGCTGCTTCTGTGTCTCCTCTTGCCCTTCTCTCTCTCTCTCTCTCTCTCTCTCTCTCTCTCTCTCTCTCTCTCTGTGTGTGTGTGTGTGTGTGTGTGTGTGTGTGTCCTCTCTGCTTTTCTCCCTTATCCCCTCCCCCCTCCATAACCCACTAAATAAATATCCAACCTCATTCTGCATGGCATGCCTATCCATGTTTCTGTCTCTCACCCACCACATGGCTCTCTGCCCAGGACCAGCTGCCTTCAGAAACCTGCAGCATGATCTCATGGCACGTCTATCCATCTCAGTCTCTCACCCCACCATGCCTCTCCCTGCCTAGGCTCCCTGCCTGGGACTGGCTGCCTTCGTGGCCTGCCTTGGTTTCCGGACACGCTGCAGCCACTCAGGGAACGACATCATTTTACTTAAACCATTACATTGATGCTTGTAACTTGGACAGGCTCTTTCCACATTCCCTCTGGGGAAACATGAAACCCTGGGCTCTGGAACCAGGTTTCTTTACAATAGCTCCACATTGTACCTGACTTACCAGCGACCTCTACGCACACCAGCAGCTTCAGTGGTGAATTTTCCCCTTCCAGCCCCCAACCACAGCCTTCATGGCTACGGTTGAGCCCTTCACTAACATTCATCTCTGGTTGTTCTCTGTAGCTAAAAACGTGACCAGACAACCCATGGTCAGTCCTCCTGAGCTAGCACTGCACACGCTGTCCTGAGCATTCGATTTGGGGGCCCAGGTCCCTCAGATTTTTTTCTCTCCTTGAGGGCTCCCTGCCTGGGACCTGTTGCCTTCATGACCTGCTCTGGTCTCGGGACCTGCTGCCTGCCACAACCAGTCAGGAAACCTCGCTGTTTTACTTAAACCATTACAGCATGTGTTGTTTGAATTCTGAAAAACTGACTCTGGAAATGGGACTGCACACACACATCCTGCCATTCCAGACCCAAGCATGTTTCTCTCAAAGTGTCCTCCAAGGTCTGGGACTAGGCTGGCCTCCAAAATTCCATGACAGGGAAGAGAACAACAACACCCCACACACACCCCAAGAGTAAAAACACTGTGTCCCTGAGAACAACTGGGATAGAGCCATTTCCACGGAGGTCACTAGTGTTCACCCACAACAACTAAAAGTACCTTCAGTGGGAGAGAGAGAAATTGGATGCCCAGCCATGGGGAGCCCCACACAGATACACACACACACACATTCCAGGGTGAATACACACATGCACACAAATAAATAATTTACAATTGAAAAAGCGAGTGTGATCTTGCACACCTGTAATCCCAGAACTCAGGAAATGACATTAGGAAGATCAGAAGTTCAAGGTCATTCTCAGCTACATAAAAAAATTCAAGCCCTAAACTAGGCAGTGGTGGCACATGCCTTCAATCCCAGCACTCAGGAGGCAGAGGCAGGTGGATCTCTGTGAGTTCAAGGCCAGCCTGGTCTACAAAAGTTAGTAACAGGACAGGCTCAGAAAAGAAAGGAAGAAAGAAAGAAAGAAAGAAAGAAAGAAAGAAAGAAAGAAAGAAAGAAAGAAAGAAAGAAAGAAAACGAAAGAAAAGTTCAAGCCCAGCCTGGGGTACATAAACCCCACACACACACACACACACACATACACTTAACAAGGAATAAAGCATCCCCCTTCTTTACCAAAAATTACTATCATAGCATTTCCAAATTAAAGATAAACTTGCTCAGTGCCTGTAATCAAGGGTGCTATGGAATAATCCCTTTACACACTGTGAAGATTTGTCTCTGTGATTGGTTTAATAAAGAATCTGACTGGCCAATAGCTGAATAGGGTAAGGTTAGGTAGGAGAGCCAAACAGAGAATGCTGGGAAGAAGGGTGGGATAAGGAGCATCAGCAGACAGACAGAAGCAAGTTGAGCCTGTTGTACTGATAAAAGATACCAAGACATATGGCAAAGTATAGATAAAAAAATATGGGCTAATTAAAAGCTAATAGCTAGCACCAAGCCTGAGCTATTGGTGGAGCATTTATAATTAATATTAAGCCTTTCTATGTTTATTTGGGAGCTGCTGGTGAGACAGAAACTTCTGCCTACACAGGGGTCTCCTGACACCATCGCAGCTGTAAATACACTCAGAAGTAAGAGAGCAGAGTGCAGAGCTTCCTATTTTTTCTTCGTGTCTTCTTTATGAGATTTTTCCCAGAGCTTAAGTCTGATCCCTTTGAGGCATGAGAGATTAGTCCGGGACAGTCAAATCTCTGAGAAGAGTCGACCTCGCTCAAATCCACTGAGCCCCTTCCTGCTGACGCACCTGCTGCAGGTGCAGGATTGCTGCTTCCTGGCAGTCAGGCCCCAGGGACATCTCCTAAAAAAAACACCCTTTTCTGATGTCTCTAAAACTGGAGGGCGCGGGGCAATGGTGCATTTGGTAAAGTGCTCACCTTGCAAGTGTGAGTGTCTGATTTCAATCCCCCAAAACCCACAAGAATATTCAGAGCATGAGCTGGTGGGGTGGCTCAGCAGGTGAGGGTGCTGCCTGCTAAGTCTGATGACCTGACATTGTGGAAGGAGAAAACAGACCTCTACAAGCATGCTGTGGCATGCACCCGCATACATACACACATTCACACACATACATGCATAAACACACACGCATACACTCATGCACACACACATACATGCATGCACACATGTGCGCGTGTGTGTTAACTAACTAAATGTGATTTTTAAAAAGCTGAATACAGTGACACATATGATTTCAGTGCTGACAAGATAGAGACCGGCAGATACCTGGAGCTCATGGTATTTAGTGAGTTCCAGGTCCCGCTGAAAGGAACTCTGGAAAATAATAATAATAATAATAAAAAGGTGGGCAGCACCTGAAGCTAATCTCTGACCTCTACATGCATATACATATATACCTATAACACATACGACTGCACACATACAAACATACACACACACATACGTACATACATACTATGTGTATGTGAGCTCACAAAAAGGCATTAAGAAAAGTTGCGAGGGAAGGAAATGTTCAATGCATGCTCCAGAACCAGCCTTCACATGCACGAGAATGCAAAAGAAGGCATTATCATGTTTTTGGGTGCTGGATCCACTGTAACCCCACTCCATAGCCCTATAACATGGCCATAGCTGGTTACATGCAAATTTCTTCATGATGGAATCTGAACCCAGAGCCTTGTTTAGCAGTCCTCCCTTCAGAGGCTGCTGGCTGTTTTCGATCCTAATCTCCTTAAGGACCGGTGAGTCCACACACAAGGTGATCTAGCTCTCTACTTATCAATGGACACCGCCCCGATAAGGTTTCCTCTCTTAAGGGAGGATAGAAGAGGGCCACAGATCTAGAGCTGGAGTTACAGGAAGTTATGACAAAAAGCGCCGTGAGAAAGGGTGGTTTATTGTGGTTCACAGTCTGACTACAACATGGCAGCAAGAGCAGGAAGCAGCTGGCCACGCTGCTGCGTGCAGTCAAGGACAATGGATGAATGCTGGTCCTGAGCTCACTTTTTAAATCCAGAGCAGGACTCCAGCCCATGGGATGGTGCTGCCCATGTTCAGAATGGGTCTTCCTATCTCAATAAAGCCAGTGTAGAAACTTCCTCACAGACATGCCCAGAGACGCATTTCCACGGTGATTCTAAACACAATCAAGTTGACCTGTGGTGGTCTGAATGGGAATGGCCCCCTTAGGCTCATGCATTTGAGTGCTTGGCCCATAGGGAGTGGCACTATTAGGAGGTGTGGCCACATTGGAGTAGGTGGCGCCTTGCATGAGGAAGTGTACCACTGTGGAGGCAGGCTTTGAGGTCTCCTATGCTCAAGCTACACTCAGTGTGGCAGTCTCCTGCTGCCTGCAGATCAAGACGCAGAATTCTCAGCTCCTTCTTCAGAACCACATCTGCCTGCACAGCACCATGTCCTGCCGTGATTAATGGACCAAATTGTAAGGCAACCTCAGCTGAATGTTTTTCATTTATAAGAGTTGCCATGGTCATGGTGTCTATTCACAGCAATATAAACCCTAAGATAGTGACAATGGAGACTGGTTTTCTAATATTTTTATTAGTTTTGTTAGTTTTTAGTTTCTAATATTTTCTGTCTTTCTAGGCAAAGAAGTTGCATACAGAGCTGTAAGGAATTTTGACTTGTGGAGTATGATAGTGGATGCCTGTAACCTCAGCACTCTGAGGGCCGAACCAGGAGGATCATGTGTTCAAGCTACATGGCAAAATCCCATCTCAAACAACCAAATTAATAACAAATAATAATACTAACAAAAGAGAGACAAAGGCAGAAGACTGAATAGAGGCCATACCTTTTCCTGGAAAAATAGAGATCTCCCATACTGATGGAGTAAAATGAAATCTTTCAGCTATGGTTTTGTCCGTGTGTGGATCCTGAAGAGACCACAACAGGAAACCCCGAGGACTTGGGGTTCTGATGAGTGGAAGACCTCCAGGAAACATTGGTACAGTGTGATCTCTACTAGGAAAGGATGAAACAGGGAGTTGGGGAAACGACTCCACTGGCAAGAGCACTTCCTGGTCTTCTAGACCTGAGTTCAATCCCAGCATCCATACTGAGTGATTCAGAACGGCCTGTTACTCCAGCTACTAGGGGATCCAGTGCCTCTGGCCTCCATGGGCACTGAACTCACACACACACACACACACACACACACACACACACACACAATGCATGCACAAACACACACAATTTAAAAAATGAATATTTTTTAAAAATAAAAAATACTTTTAAAGAAAGAATAAAACATTAATGCAGTCAGCCGTGAGAGTGCATATCTGTAATCTTAGCACTTGGAGTTTGATGTCAGCCTGGGCTACACCAGAAGACTATCTCAAAAATAGCAAAGCAACACAAAGACACAAGAAACAAGGAAAACAAATAATTAGCTGAGAGAACAACCATAAATTGCGAGCAAATGTTAACCAAAACTGGTCCTGTAGAGCAACACCTCGAGTTGGGGAGATCTGACTTTACCTTTTCTCTATTGCGCTTCCCTGAACACGTCGTCCGACCTCTCTGAACCTGGAATCCCCTCTGCATTAAGAATGATGACGTCTAACTCACAGTATTATTCCGAAGGCGATGCCAGAGCCTCCGCCCACCTCCAAGAGCTATCTCATTTAAACAGAATGGTAAAATGGCTCAGTCAGCAAACTGTTGGCTACAGGAGCACGAGGTGCTGAGTTCAATCCGAGCACCCACGTAAAACGCTGGGCATGGTCTTCAGTATGTGTAAGCCCAGTGCTGGGGAAACAGAGGCACTGTGAAGCCCTGGGCTCACCGGCCAGCCAGCCTAACCAACTCAGTGAGTTTCAGGTCAGTGAGAGACTCGGCCTCAAAACAAAACTGAAGGCAGACATCCCATGAGGAGGTTGACCTCTGCCCTCTAAATGTAGGTGCACACACATGTGCACACAAACGAACAGACCCACCCACCACACACCCTCCCCCACACCAAAAGAATGGGTGTCTTAGGGAACCCAGAGGAATCCTGGAAGCTATGCAGTAACCAAACTGCCAAAGCCGGGAGTGAGCTTTCTAAGAACTGTACCCGTGAATTCTGAACTGGGTCCATTAGCGTTTCCAATTATTCTAGTAAACATTAGAATTGCTTTTTAATCACTAACTACTGCTTCTTTGTCAGTACTCAAGACCTTAAGATTTATTTGAGTTCCACACTCGTAAATAATTCAAATTTATTTTTATACTGTGCAATTAGAAGAAGTCGTATAGCCTTAGGATAGGAAGGTCAGAATGTTGTATCCTCTGGGGTGGGTGAGATGGCTCTGCAGTTAAAAATGCTGCCGCTCTCAAAGAAGACCCAAGTTCCATTCCCAGTGCCCACAGTGGGCAACTCACAACCACCTGCACTACAATTCAAAGGGGTCTGAGGCCTTCTTCTGGCCTCCAAGGGCATTATACTCAGTGTACCACAAATCCACATACGTATCTAAAATGAAATAAAAATCTTTAAAAATATTATATGTAAACTTATGCAATCACTACATAAATCAGTATGGAGGTTTCTTTAAAAACCACCTAACATTAGTACTATATATGACCCAGCTATACCACTTCTGGGAACGTACTGGAAGGACACGGCGTCAGCGGACCACAGAGACATCTGCACATCACGTTCACTGCTGCCGTATTCAGGATAGCCAGGGATGGTAGCAGCCTAGACGCCATCAGTAGACAGAAGGTCAGTATGGTGGGTGCGTGTACACAGTGGAGTGTATTCAGCCAGGGAGAACTGAAACCACATTTGCAAGGAAGTGGATGGAACTGGAAATGACTGTCAAGTGAAGTAAGTCAGGCTCGGAGACACCCAGATTTTAGAACCCAGATTTTATAATGCATTTGGTTTTTAGGTTTGCTTTTGGTTTTGGGGTTTTTTTTGGTGGGGGGGGTCCTCTGTGGCTTTGGAGCTCGTCCTGGAACTAACTCTGTTAGACCAGGCTGGATTCGAACTCACAGAGATCTGCCTGCCTCTGCCTCCCGATTGCTGGGATTAAAGGTGTGTGCCACACCGCCTGGCTTTGCCTGTGTGTGTTTTAGGTGAATATTATATTCTCTTTGGCATACTGTTTATGAGGGTATTTTTTCACTTACATACAATGTGATTGAAGTGGTGGATTTAGAATCTTTGGAAAATCTTAGGACTAAAACCTTGACAGAGGATCAGGAAGATGGCCCCGTGGGTGAAGGCACTTGACCACCGGATAGGGAAAACGGCCCCGAACTTGATCCCCAAGACCCACATGGCGGAAGGAGAGAACTGATTCCCACGAGCTGTTTTATGATCTCCACATGTACATCATGGCATGCTACATGATATAGATAAACATTTAAATTAATAATTATATAGTATGATTTATTAAATAACCGGACATTTTAATTGATTTGTTTATTTCTTCTTTTGTAAGTACTGGGGGTAGAACCCAGGAGCCTGTATATGCTAGGCAAGTGCTCTCTCACTGACCCACACCTCCAGACAACGACGTATCTGTTAGACAATGACACACTTCCCAACCCTTCTATGCACATACATAGACACATGCATGCTATATCCATACAGATGTCACACTCTGCTGACAATTATACCTACATTTTTTAAAATGAAGATCAATGGTGACGATCCAAATCCCTCCCCCCCCCCCCCCAGAGCTCAGGGGACCCTGTGGAAGATTGTGAGAGCCAGAGCGGATGGAGGACACCAAGGAAACGCGGCCTTCGAAACACAACAGGACCAATGTGCCTACGAATGCACAGAGACTGTGGCTTCACGCACAGGGCCTGCACAGCTCTGTTCCAGATGGGTCCCAGCATCGAGAGGGGAAGTGGACAAAAGCCCCATCCCCCTAACCCAGCAGCTATCTCTGATCGATAACCACTCAGAAAAAAAAAAATGGTTTTCTCTAACTTCGTCTCACTGAGGATAAGAATCACTCTTCATCGCAGGCCCCGTGCCCAGCGTAGATGCCAACACAAAATGAACTCGAGGGCATCCTTGGAGGTTCTTTGTCTCAGATTGCTTTGTTGGGGCCTTTTCCCCCCCATATATATTATGCTTCAGGTTGTGTGGTTTTTATGCGATTTCTAATGTGTGTGAACATATGTATCTCTGTCTCTATGTGTTCCTTGTGCTTTTTCTCAGATTCTTTTTCTTCTGATTGCTTATTTTGTCCTAGCCCAGTTAGTTTGTTTTTGTTTTTAGCTCATTTTATTTAATTTTATTATTATTTTTAGGTTCCTGTTTGTTTTTTAATGAGAAAGCAAAAGAAAGAAGGGGTGTGAATTTGCATAGAAGGGGGTGGAGAGAATCTGGGAAGAGTTAGGGGAGGGAAAACCATAATCAGTGTATAGTGTATGAAACAATATAATTTCAATAGAAAAAATAGGAAAATAAAATAAAACAGAAGGGCAGGGCAGTGAAATGGCTCAACCGGTAAAAGCACTTGTCATGAACTCCTAGCAACCTGAGCTCAATCCCTGGAATTCACATAAAAAGCAGTAAAAGCCCAGATACAGTCGTGGGCTTCTGGGAACCTGGCTCTCTACGATGAGTGGAAGGCAGAGATGGGAGACTCTCAGGGAAGTGTGAAGTTGCTCCATGGCAGAAGCGAGCAAGACTCTTCCTCAACATGGAAGGAGAGAAGCAACTCCAAGGGTTGTCTCTGACCTCCACACATGCACCTGAACACAAACACTCACTTCACTCACACACACACACACACACACACACAAACATACAATAATATATCTTTTAAAACTTTGAAAATAAAATAAAAATAGAAATCTTAAAGTCAAAACCCCCACTGCACCGGCTTCTAGCTGTGTGTTCAGGTGCTTCTTCTCATACTACACAAGGTCATATTTTTCTTGAGAATGGGGTCCATGTAGCTCAGGATGGCCTCACATTCCTTATGTAGCCAAGGATGGCCCTGAACTCCTGATCCCCTTGCCTCTATCTCCCAAGTGCTCAGATTACTAGCAAGCACCACTATGCCTGATTGATGTGGTACCTTCACGCATGCTCGGTTAGCACTCCGCCAGCTGAGACCCACACCCAGCTCCACACTCTGTTTCCTGATGTCTCTGATATCAGTTACTGACCTCTTAGGCCATCAAATGACAATTAGTGCTCACTCTATTTCCTTCATCCTAATTTTATCATTTTTGACTGAAGCAATATTTATTAAGTTCCCCTGTCAATATTATTCACGGATGATCGGTGTTACAGGAATACCCCTCATTTCCGTCACCTTGGGGTCATAACTGACTCATTATCTCATTTGCCTGTTTTCTATACTTATCCTCAGTATAATATATATATATATATGTAATATACTATTATAATATATCATATTATATATAATTATATAACCTGCTACGAGCTGTTCTAGATGTCAAGTCGAGGTCAGAGACTGGAAAGCAGGGATGTCTCAATTTGTTCACTTTTACCCAAACTTCCTCTTTTCACTATGGGACCCTGACCCTCATGTATTCAATGTCCCTAAGTTCAGGTTCTACTCAGGCCAATCTTTTCAAGAAGGACCCCGCCAGCATTCTTTCGCTCAGGTCGCCAGTCCCGGTGACTGTGGTGCTGGAGAAGGAACATGGAAACCCAACTTCTCTTCTTTTTAAAGATGTATTTTATTTTCAACTGTAAACATGGAGGTAGGGACCTGAAGAGAGCATCAGATCCCCTTAGAGCTGGAATTACACGGAACTGTGAGCCGCCCAGTGTGGATGCTGGGAACCAAAGCAAACCAGAGAACCTCGGTTCAGTTTTCAGCACCCACCACACTGGGTGGTTCACAACCACTTGGTTGCGCATGCCAATCCTCCAAGCCAAACAACCACTACTTCGGGGAATTCAGACAAGCCTACTTGCAAAAGATCACCCCAGCTGACCTTCTTGGCTGTTTGTACCCCTCAGAGAAGAGAAGGGAGGATGACCAGACCCTCACCTGAGCATCCAGCCTCTCCCTACCTCCTGCTGTATGCAACTCTGCCCTATTGTGGCCTTGGAGAAGGCATGGATTAGGGGATCCAAGCTCCATCTATGTAACTTCAGGAAGGTCATCATCCCTTTTGGTATACCCTTGATGGGGTGCACCCACACTCCGGTAAGTAACCCGTCTTCTGTGCCCTATGGAAGCCCAAGAAACTCTTTGGTTCCCCGATTGTGGAATCGTGCCTCAGTTTGGAACATTGCTAACATCAACACCTGGAAAGGAATCTCAGCAACACTTAAATCTTAGCTTTAACTTCAGCTCCTAGGGATCTGACGCCCTCTTCTGGCCTCCTCAAGGACCTGCATGCATTTACACACCCACACACAGACACACGATACACATAACTAAAAATGAATCCTTTTTAGTGCCATAGTGATGTCTAATACTTTGTACGCTACTTTAGTAAATTAAAAATGTATCCTCAAAATATTCAAGGGCAAATCTGGAACTGGGGTGCATATGTCTATCATCCCAACTATTCAGGAGGCTGAGGAAAGAGGGTGAAAAGTTCAAGACCAGCCCTGGCAACTGAGCAAGATTCTAAAGACGAAAAATAAAGATAGGTCAGGGACTTCAGCCCAGTGGTAGGGCACCTGCCCAGTAAATGCAAGGCCCTGGGTTCTATCCCTGGTATGTAAAAAAAAAACCTGTGACTTCTCTGCCTGGCTGGATAGGTCATAAGTCCCATGCCATTCACCCTTCTTCCTGCTCTCTCTATGATGAGACTATCATCATAATGGAATATCTCACAGGCCCAGATGGATGATGGATAATTGAATCTATAAGATTAGCCCTTCAAACTGGATTGAAACACAGAGGCTTCGAAACGGATGACTCTCTTTTCCTCCCCTTTTCCTTCTCTGCCCTCTCCCCGCCAACAGGGTCTCACTATGTGTAACCTTAGCTGTCCTGTAGACTTTCCTATGTAGACCAGACTGGCCTCGAACTCACAGAGATCCACCTGCCTATGTCTCCTGAATGCTGGGATTAAAGCTGTGCACCACCACGCCCAGCCCTGACTCCCTTTTTAAGCAAGATTTTAAGCCCAATGTCTTTCCATGAGCACAGATTGTCTCTTAGTTCTTCATATTCCTTTACCTGTCTGTCTGTAAATCCCTGGGTGATGGCCATCAGCCTTATCCCACCGCCCCCCTCCAACATACACAGAGTGTTTGGAAGTTTAAATGAGAACTGTTCTCCCACAGGCCCATGCAGCTGAGCACTTGGCTCCCAGTAGGTGGCGCTGTTTGGGAAATTATGGAATTTTTCCCAACTTTGTTGAAGGAAGTCTGTCACTAGGGGCCGGCTTTGAAATTCGATAGCTTGGTTCCATTTCCTGTTCTCCCTCTCTCCCTCTCTGTTTCCTGTGTTTGGATCAAAATGGGACCAGCCAACTTCCTGCTCCTGTTGCCATGCCATGCCTTCCCAGCCATGATGGACTATAAACCGAAAGAGCCCCTTTCTTTCTGCAGCTGCTTTTATCCAGGTATCCTGTCCCAACAATAAGTAGCCAGTATGGCGGGGGCCAGCACCACAGCTCTGAGGTCATGGAAACGGAGTGAGGTGACAGTTATTACCAAAAGATATCAGGAGAAAGACTAAGCCAGATATTGTGCAAATGAGAAGCAAGTAAGGCAGATGCCCTAGGTCTTTGGTTTTCTAGGGGGGATTCAGTGTCAGTTTGGGGTGAGGCTGGAGAGCTGGCTCAGCAGACAGGAATGGTTGCTGCACGCAGTCATGAGTACTGTGGTTTGGATCTCAGCAGCCATATAGAGCCAGTGAGATGGCTCAGGCTATAAAACACCCACTGGATAAACCCAACCTGAGTTCAGAACCCATGTCCAGGTGGAAGGAGACACTGACTCCCCCAGAACCCACATGCACTCAGACATAAATAAATAAAATATTTGAAGCTAAAGATGTCACTAGCAGCCAAGAGGCCCTGGGTTCCATCTGAGTACCACATCGGGCTTAGGGGTGCCCAGCTCTAACCTTAGTGCTTGGGAGCTGGAGGCAAGAGGATGAGAAGTTCAAGGTCATCCTGGACTACATGGGGAGTTCAAGGTCAGTTTGGGTTTCACGAACCCCTATTTCAAAAACCAAAAACAGGGCTGGGAAGATGGCTCGGTGGGTAAAGCTGCTGGGTGAGCCTAGTGGCCCGAATTCAGATCCCGGGAACCCATGTACCTATCATCCCAACCCCGCTTTAGGGACATGGGAGACAGAGACGGGAGACTGTGGAAGCTCGTGGACCAGACATCCTGATGTACACACTGGTGAACCCCAAGAGGGCCTGCTTCATGATGGAAAGAGGGGACCAACACCTGAGACTATCCTCACGCCTCCTCACACACACCATGGTGCACACACACATATCAAATAACATAGAAGTTTTTCCAACTGACTGGCGCGTTGGGACTGTGGAGGGTGAAGAAGTGGGTCACTGGGTATCTGACTTGAAAGAGGGTATCGTCCCCTGAGATCCTCCTCTTGGCATCCACTTCCTGGCTGCTCTGAGTTGAGGCACTCTGGTTCACTGTAATGTTCTCCTTCACTGCAAGCCCAGAAGCATGAAGCCAGCCTATCCCAGGGGCTCCATCTAGCCCTGGTTCCTTCCCCCAAAGACTCTGCTGTGCTTCCTGACTGCCACAAAGCAAAGAGCTTTCCATCCATTTCCCCCTGCTGTGCAGTTCCACCCCATGCTAGGGTTCAGCCACAACCCAGCCAAGGACTGTGAACTGACCTCTGAAAGCCTGAGCCAGGTAACATGAACCCACCCTCCCCTTAAGTCGCTTCTCTGTGCATCTGATCTCAGGGATGCAGTGCTATGGATCACAGGTGCACTAAAAGGCAGTCTGTGAAGCATCTGAAGGCATGGCTCAAAAGCTGAAAAGGCTTTTGTGAGTGTGTGTGTGTGTGTGTGTGTGTGCGTGTGCGTGTGTGTGAGCAGATGCACACTTTGAAGACTTCTCTGGGATATTTATATGAGCTCACATACCATTGGCCACAATGAACCAAACAGGGAGAGGGACCGGAAGGAGAAGGTGTGCAGGTCCCTATGGGAGAAGCAGGGAGGATGCTCTAGCAACTTGTCAGAGCAGGCGCTGTGGTATTGGGGACCAGTAATATAAAGTACTTACATGATCTGATCTGCTGACCCTACATATCAGGAGAGAAATATTAAAGTGGGCTGGAGAGACAAGTCAGCAATGTGCTTACCTTGCACTCCTGAGGACCAGAGTTTAATTCCCAGAACCCGTGTGAAGAGAAAAATGAAAGTCCAGCACGGTGGCGTGTGCTTATGACCCCAGTGAAGGAGGCCGAGATGGATGGCTCCCTGGGGCTCACTGGGCGGTCAGCTTAGCCTTCTCAGTGAGTTCCAGACTGGTGGGAGAGCTCGTCTCAAAAAATAAGGCAAAAACATGAAAAAGGAGAAAGTGATGAGGAGGGTCAGGGGGTAAAGGCATCTACCACCAATCCTGATGCTCTGAGTTCGATCCCCAGAAACAGCGTGACAGAAAGGAAGAACTGACTCTTCCCAGGTGTCCTCTAATTACCACATGTGCACCACAGCTCGTGCACAACTCCACGTGTGTGAGTGCACATACGCACACGCGCGCACACACACACAGAGAGTAAATCTAGTGCCATATTTTTAAAGATTTGGTTATTTTTATTTTATGTGCTTGGCTATTTTGCCTGCACATATATCTGTGCACCACATGTGTGCACTACCCAAGGGGGCCAGAAGAGGGCATCAGTTCCCCTGGAACTGGAGTTATAGATGTTTGTGAGCTGCCATGGAGGAGCTGGGAACCAAACCTGGGTCCTCTGTAAGAGCAGCCAGTGTTCTTGACTACTGAGTCACTGCTCTGGTTTTGTGTGTATGCGTGTGTGTGCATATATATGTGTGTAATTAGATGGAACCTCACAAAAGACACCGAAAGTTGTCCTCTAGACTCTACAAGCACTCATATACGAACACATGTACCTGTACACACAAACACACCTGCCCACCCCCACACATACAAACAGAGGGAGATGCGACCCACTGACCCCACAGAGGGAGGTGCGACCCACTGACCCCACAGAGGGAGGTGCGACCCACTGACCCCACAGAGGGAGGTGTGACCCACTGACCCCACAGAGGGAGGTATGACCCACTGACCCCACAGAAGGAGGTGTAACCCACTGACCCACATATCAGAAGAAAAATATCAAAACGCAGAAATGTTTTGAATTGTCTGGAAGCAAACCATGATGGAGTGTTCTGACTCACTCCCAAATGGTCTCCCTGTAGAATTAATATATCTTAAAAGAATAAATTGGTCTTGATCAAACTCGAAAAACCACTTAGAGCCTCTCAGAACCAAAAGAGATGCCGAGGCATTTTGATAAGGGCCATCAGTAATCGACAAAGCAAGTTACCTCTGACTTATTTTTTTTTAAAGGAGTGTTTTTTTTATAAATGAATCCATTACCAAGTGCTCATGAGATTATTAGAGCCCTGATAAGTGGTTCCCTGATAAGGGAAAGGAAGCTAATTAAGACAGGAATCTGTTATTTTGTGAGCTTGCCAAAGAACCGATTCCTTCATTCATCCTTCTGTACATAGCTCATAAGGCGTCTGCATGAGACCCACCCTTGATGGGGTCCAAAGGAAGCTGATGAAGATGCCATCCTCGACTCATAATCTCCCATCTGGGACAGGGAGAGAGGTGTTACAGGCCTGATCTTCAATGCCCTCTATTAGGTTTGAAAATAAATACCCACACAGGTTCACAGCTTACTCACTTGTTCCCCAAAAGGTGGCGCTATTTCAGGAGGTGGTGGGGCCCAGCTGGGGGAAGGGGAGGGGACCTTGGAAGGTAATATCAAGTCCCTGGCTCCTGACCCTCTCTCCCCTTCCTGGTCCATTGAGCCGTGAACAGCTCCCACCACAGGCTGAGTTGCTTTGCCATGCCTTCCCTGACACTGAGGGACTGATATCCCTGAAACCAGCATCCTTCATTTATTTCTGTGTTTCACCCACATCAATTCAAAAATTATACCATGTCCCCCAAATCTTAATCCTTGACATGGCACTATGGAAGGTGGTAGAAACTCGAAGAGGTAAGGCTTAGAGAAAAACCTTTAGGTCGTTGGAGATTATATTCTTAAGTGGATAGTGGCCCCCATCTTCCTCTTTTTTTCCTCTTTGCTCCCTGGCTCACACCTCTAGGGTCTGGTTTTGCTGCATCCTGCCCTTCCACCATGATGCCCTGCATCCTCACAGATCCTATTCAATGGGGCTGACACCAATTGATCACGGACCAAGACCTCCAAAAACTGTGAACTCACATAAACCTTTCTTCCTTATAAACTAACTGTATTGGGTTATTTGTTACAGTAACAGAGCACTGACTAATGCAGGAAGCAAATCTTTTAAGCCAGTAAACTACAACACCACACGCTATGTCCAGTGCACAAGGTTCTAGGTTCCAACCACAGTAACCCCCCCCCCACCAAAAAAAAGCAAAAAAAATAAGTTTTCTTTTTTTAAGAGGGACATTTCCAGTTTTTATGGAAGTTATCTAAGCATGTGAGAAACAGCGATAGGGCTCATGGAGAATCTGCAAGCTTTTTTCCCTGCAGAAGCAGGGTGGTGGAGGAACCCCAGGGATGCCGAGGTTTGCCTCTGTCCCCAGCTGTCGGGCACAAGGCTACCCATACCCCCTGCTCTTCCCCATCCTGGAGATCACAGACTGGCTGCTGGGTTTCTATTAGGCAGGGGAAGTGACCCATTAATGGGATAAAGTGTAAACACATCCTTTATTTTATGTTTAGATGTGTCTGACTGATGTGGGAACGGGGAGGGTATTTTCTTATTTTCACCACTGAATTAAATAAACACATTAGCTCAGGTTAAGAGAGCCCAGTGAAATGAGCACCCTGGAAGGTATAGTTAAAGATGTTTCAGCTCCTGCAGACAACCTTGGCACCCCAACTTCCAGGGCAATATCGCTAATAGAAGCCATTACGTCAGCATTTCCTGTCCCCTGGGAACAACAGGCTGAGTCTATTGGAGGGGGACGCTGAACAGATGGGACAGGATGTGGTGGCCAAAGGGATGGTCAGTTTGTGACTCTGAGTCATGAATTGTCATAATCAGGAGGCAGACAGAGTGTGAGGCCGTAACTGCTGCTCTGCCTTCCTAAAAGGGTTGGAAATTAAAATAATAGGCTTTTACAGGAGCCACCAAGGACTCTGTCTAATGGCCACACTCTGCATTAGCCACGGACAGACCCAGACGGGCCGGTGACAAAAACAAAATGTCACCTGTCCTCCCCTCCAGGAGAAAGAGACCGAGAAATGGGAAATAGGGTTCAGTCACTGGATCAGGTTGAGAAAGGGGTCCCAGGAAAGCTGCCCACAAGATCAGGGAGTAGGGATGACCTGCTGGAAATGTCTTTTCCACTACAAATCAGATCACAGGGCTGGGGTGTGGCTCAGTCAGTGGGAGAGCACTTGCATAGAATCCCCCAGGAAGGTTCTAGGTGTGGCTCAATGAAACAGCAGCTGAGGGTGTCTCCTTAGTCTCCACAGGCTCACACACTCGTGTGTCCTCACAGAATTCACTTCCCATGGACAGATGCCGTCCTTGCTGAGCTCCAGTGGCTACCCTGGTAACCCCATTTCCTGTGCTGCTACTGCATCAGGGCCTGGTACTTCTGCTCTTGTGTTATACTCTCTGCTTGGGGGAGCTCAGCCTGCCTCTTTTATATTTTTTAGTATTTATTTTTATTATGTATATCTGTGCATTTGAGTGCAGTTGCCCATGGAGTCAAGAAGACCTTAGGTTCTTGAACTAGAGTTATAGGGTATAATTAATCTGTCCTGTCCCTTTAAGAGACAAGCCCTGCTAGTCCATTACAGAGGGGATTGGGAACTACCAGAAGTGGGTCCTCTCCAAGAGCAGTTTGGACTCTTGATGTTGAGCCATCTCCCTAGGCCCATTCCCTAGGTTTTGACGGTAACTCCCAACGTGGATGATTGATACATTTCTGTCTCCCCATAGGTTCTCTCTATACTTGAGTGTCCACTTGACCTTTGCCCTCGAGAGTCCTACCAACATCCATCCTAGTCTCAGGCCAGGGCATGGTGAGCCAGCACTGACCTTTGAACTCTCTCCCCACCCCATCTGACCAGTCTGCAGCTGTATGCACTAAGCATTACCTCATAGACCTCTCTCAAGTCCATCCGCAGCTCTCCAACCCAGCTGTGCAAATGTCACCCCAAACACAGACACAGGCAACCCCAGGGGCCTTCTAGACTGTTCTATGAAAAGTGCTTACCAACTTGTGTCTTTCCCCTTTGGCCCCTCCAAGCCATTTGAAAACCTGCAGCTCTGGTGAGCTTATTAAAATGCAAATCAGTTCAAGTTGTTCCTTAGCATAATTGTTCCTAGGCCCAGGCCTGAGTCATGGACCATTATGGCCTCTAGGCTTGGCTGCCCCCACCCCTGGGGTGTGTGTGTGTGTGTGATTGTGTGGGGTACCCACACTTGTGTGTGCAGAGGCCAGAGGACTGGGTGTCCCGTCCGATCATTCCCACCTTATTCCCTTGAGTCATTGTCTCTCACTAAACCTTCAGCAAGTGTTCAAGTAAGAAATGTCCCCATGGTCTTGGGCCTTTAAACACTTAGTCCTGAGTTGGTACAGCTGTTTGGGAAGGTTGGTTTGCTTTTTTGTGCTGTTTAAGGCGGTACCAGTGGTGCAGCCTTGCTGAAGGAAGTTTGCCCCTGGGGACAAGCGCTATGATGAAAAGCCTCAGGCCGTTTCCAGCTCATTGTCTCTACTTTGTATTTGTGGTTCAGTGTGAGCTCTCAGCTTCCTGCTCCAGCTGCCACGCCTGCTTGCTGCCATGCTTCCCAGCCATGGTGGACTCTTAGCCCTCCAGAACGGTAGTGTTTTATCAGAGCAATAGAAGAGTAGTTAATACAGCTAGGCTGACAGTTATCAAGCTCCAACTATCCTCTGGTACCGGCCTCCCATAGTATTGGGGTACACAACCCCAAAGGTGGGTGCACAGCCGTACCCAGCTTTTTTTATGTAAGTGTTGGGAACTGAACTCAGGTCTTCTATTTGCAAGGCAAGCTCTCTTACACTGAGCCATCTCCCCAGCCCCTTTTCCTGTCTGTTCTACATCACCTTTCAGCTCTAGGTACTGGGGTGGACTCTCGCCCTTCCCCCCACACCCCTCTCTCCTCTAGAGCAGGATTCTTCCCTGAGATGATGGCTGTATCACAGCACACGTCTCAACCCACGAGTTGAGAACCACTAGTTTAGGCTGCATAGGGAGCAGAAGGCCAGCCTGTGCATCATGTAACAAAGGCCTTGCCTCAACGGGAAGGGAAGGGAGGACAAGGGAACTGAGGATTAAACTCAGGTCCTACTTGGTACTGTACTCTGGCACCTCCACCCCAAGCCTTTTCTATACAGACTGCAGCTTTGCTTCAACTACAAAAGGGAGGTGAGAGGGAGGACAAAGGAAAAGAAGTCCCCCCACTCACCCGAGTTCCGTAACTGGACCCTCGGTATTCTCAACTAAAGAATGTCTTTTTTCTCTCCCATTTTCTTTCTTTTTTTCTCTCAAGACAGGGTTTCTCTGTGTAGCCCTAGCTGTCCTGGAACTCACTTTGAAAACCAGGCTGGCCTCAAACTTAGAGATCCACCTGCCTCTGCCTCCTGAGTGCTGGCATTAAAAGCGTGCACCACTACACCTGGCCTCATTTTCTTTTTAAAAATTTTAAAAAGTGTGTGTGTGTGTGTGTGTGTGTATACATGTCTGAGTGCAGATGCATACAGAAGCAGGAAGAATATGTCAGATTCCCTGGAGCTGGGGTTACAGGCAGCTGTAAGCCACCTGAGTGGGTGGTGGGAACTGAATTTGGTCCCCTCCAAGAGCATCAAGAACTCTTGGTTGCTGATGTGTCTCTCCTGTTTTCTTGTTTTTTTTTTTTTTTTTTTTGTTTTTTTTTTTTTTGTTTTTGTTTTTTTTGTTTTTGTTTTTTTTGTTTTTAAATATTTATTTATTATGTACACAATATTCTGTCTGTGTGCGTGTCTGCAGGTCAGAAGAGGGCACCAGACCTCTTTACAGATGGTTGTGAGCCACCATGTGGTTGCCGGGAATTGAACTCAGGACCTTTGGAAGAGCAGGCAATGCTCTTAACCACTGAGCCATCTCTCCAGCCCCTCCTGTTTTCTTAATAAGTCTACCTTGTGCTTTTATTTTTCTTTTTAAGTAGCTTGACTGAATGCAAAGTGTGGTAGCTCATACCAGTATCCCCAGCCCTTAGGAGGCCGAGGCAGAAGGATTGCCATAGATTAAGGGCCAGCCTGGGCTATACAGCACAACCTGAACTGCATGTAAGCCCTTCTATCAACAGAAAAACAACCAAAGATAGGGGTTGGTCAGGTAGCTCAATGGGTGGGAGCACTTGCTACGAGGCGTGTGGATACCAGAGTGAATGCCAGCACCCAGGTAAGCTGGGAGTAGACGGCAACCCCAATGCTGGGGATGAGGGTGAAGACGGGAGTCCCCCATGACTGCTGGACACCAGTCTGCCTCAAGGCACAGTCAGGGATCCTGAAAATGACAAAGCGGTCCTGTCCTCCTCTGGGCTCTGCACATGTGTGCAGGTGAGCACTGGGGATACCCATGTGCATATACACTACACTACACACGCTCACACACCCCCAAATGGGATGCGTTAGTGAGCGGATGCTGCCTGAGGCTAGCACACAGATGTCAGAGATGCTGCAGACAGCTTGACCCCAGCTGAAAGCATTGGGAAGCGTGGATAGGATGTCGTATGTGCACACTGAAAATCCCTGTGCTCTCCCCAGCCACTCAAGAGTCACTGACCTTAACTTTTGTCTCTTACCTAACGTTCTCCTGAGGGAAAAACCTCAGAACATATCCAAGTTAGGGCATGCCTGCCTCCTACCAACCCTAACATGGCAAGTCTGGAGAAGACATCCCACCCTGGTGTCACCAGCCTAACCTGCTGTCCCCTCCAGTGCAATTCCCGTTGAATGCACTGATATATGACGTAGTTTTTGTTCCAACAATAAAATGCACACATGTAACCTGTTCCCTGATGGGACACAGCACTCGGCCCCCAGCAGGCAATTATACGCGCCTCTGAATGCATGATCTAGTAACTCAGGCTTTTAAATTTCATAGTTTGGGTGGTGGTGGCGCACGCCTTTAATCCCAGCACTCGGGAAGCAAAGGCAGGCGGATCTCTGTGAGTTCGAGGCCAGCCTGGTCTACAAGAGCTAGTGCCAGGACAGGCTTCAAAGCTACAGAGAAACCCTGTCTTGAAAAACTTAAAAAAAAAAAATTAAATTTCATAGTTTATTTGTGTGTTTGTGCACGTGTGTGTGTGAGTGCTGCACTGGAAGGACGAGGTCAGAGGACAGCTTATAGAAAGCCAGTCCTCTCCTTCCAGCATGGAGAGGGTCCAACTCAGGTCACAAAGCTTGGGAACAAGCACTTGAAGCAGCAACGCCATCTTTGTCTGCCCCTAATATTTTAAAGATTAATCTATGTGTAAGTGTGTGTGTGTGTGCCTGAATGAGTATACATACTCCATGCATGTAGGACCTCCAGAGGCCAGAAAGTGAGGTCAGACCCTCCCCACCAGAGCTGGATTGCAGGTGTTTGTGAGTCACTTGATATGGGTTCTAGGAACCAAACCCAGGTCTTCTGCAAGAGCAGTACACACTCTTAACTACCTAGCCATCTTTCCAATACACCTACCACTTTTTTTTTATTTTCATGAGCAGGTGTACGTGTGCGTATGTTCATGTGTGTGACTGAAGTTCATGTGTGTTACCTGTGACACAGTGTGTGAAGGTCGGAGGAAAACCTTGGCTTTAGTCCTCCTCTTCCATCTAGAGACAGGCTTTCTCATCTGTCGTATGGAAACCCAGGCTGGCCGGCCCTGGAGCTTCTGAGGAAGGGGTCTCACGGGACTAAAACTCAAAGAGCAGAAGGAGCTTTAATCTATGGACATAAAAGAATGCTTGTGCCCTGGGTCTGTAGGAAAGATTATTGTGTTTTAGATAAAAAAAAATTTAAAGTAACTTCAATTACTTAAGAAAAAAATTAACTACAATAGTTCTGGCTAGAAAAACTTGAAGCTGGGCACAGCAATGCACACTTATAATGCCAGCACTCAGGAGGCAGGGGCAGGAGATTCAAAGTTCAAGGCCATCCTCAGCGACAATGTCATTTTGGGGACAGCCTGGGATACATGAGATCCTGTCTCAAGACATGTCGGGGGGGGGGGGGAAGGAACAGAAAACTTAGGTCTTAAAGGACAGATTGATTGTGCATAGCAATGAGGGCAGAGGTAGAAACAGAGAAACATGGAGAAGAGACAGAAACGCGCATGTGCATAAGAAGTCTCAACAGTGATTCTGAACAGAAAGACAAGGAGAGACCCTGTCCCACACGTCTGCTGCACTGATGACAACATTTCTTCCAGAAGGGACTTGGACTCCCATCTAGCCCATGTCACCTGCCATGGTAACCTGGCTGGGACAGAATGAAACACAGGCTGGTCTAAAGTTTAAAACAATTCCCCCAAAAGCTGTGAACATGCAAAAGTTTAAAGTGATTGATTTAATATCTTAAAATATTTGGAAGAATAAATAACATTTGTAACTGGAGGGATGGCCCAGGAGTTAAGAGCACTGCTGCTCTTCCAGAGGACCTGAGTTCAGTTCCCAGCATCCATGTTGGCCATGCAAATGAGAGCTGTGCTCGTGGAGGCCAGGATAGGGCATCAGATCCCTGGAGCTGGACTTACAGGTGGTTGTGAGCCGGCCAACATGGATGCTGGGAACACACACACCTTTGAGAATTGGGAACAATCATTTTTAGGAGGTGGGACTCTTTAAAATTGAGAAAAGGAATGGAGCCCTTACCTTGAAAAGGGCAGAAAGGTTTGGCTCAGTCACTGTAAGCTATATATTGGTGCTCACTCTGGAAAGAGCCAATAGCTAAGAGAGCGCAGCCGGTGCCACCGCCTGGTAATCCCAGCCCTCAGCAGACTGAGGCAGGAGCACTGCCGTGAGTGGATGCCAGCCTGCGCTACCTAACCAGAACAGATGTAAAGAAAAGAAAGAAGGTCGGGGAAAAAGCCAGTAGCTCGGAAGAAAGAGGAAGAAATATTTATTCCCTGTGTAACACCCAGGAATAGCACTTAGGAAAATTACTAAAATAAAATTCAAAACTATTAAAAATCCAAGGGTGACTGTCACCTTCACTGTCTCAAAAATCAGCTCAGAGAAGGGCCTGCGCTCTGGTGAGAAGCACTGGGCCGAGTGTCCGACCCTGACGCGGGTGCTGCATCTGCAGCCCAGCTGCCTGGTAGTGTCACTCTGGAACACAGCTGCCAAGTTCTGCCCTTGACAGGGTGATGGGGACTGAGAATCTTCTGGGGCCGGGCGGCTTTGTCTTTGGAGATCCTTAATTCAGATAAGCTCAGCATCCAGAAATGTCCTTTGCTTTGTTCTTCCTCTGGTATCTTGTGTCCTTGGGATCAAAGCCTCTTTCCCTGGCCCCGAACAGTGCCCACCGCGGAGTTCTGGCCATGTAATCGCTCGCGCTGAACGTCTTTGCGCCTCCACTCTCTTCATACCGCAGCACGAGCTCTCGGAAGCGGCTGTAATCGATCCACGTCCACCACTCTCCACTGACCTTAAACTGCAAAGAAAAGTTGTCAGTCCCACATGGATGACTGTGGTAGGTAGCTGTGCTGCCTACGTTTATGACAGTCTGACCCAAACTAGAGTCATTTTGGAAGAGAGAACCTCAACTGAGAAAAATGCACCCATCAGACTGGCCTGCGGTGTATTCTCTTACTCGATGAATGATGTAGATGTCCCAGTTCACCATGGGTGGTGGCATCCCTTGGCTGGTGGTCCTGGGTGCCTAAGAATGCAGGCTGAGCAAGCCATGGGGAGCAAGCCAGTAAGCAGCACCCCTCCATCGTCTCTGCATCAGGTCCTGCCTCCAGGTTCCTGCCCTGACTTCCTTCAGTGATAGACTGACTACAGCAATACACTGAAATAAACCCTCTCCTCCCCAGGTTGCTTTTGCTCATGGTGTTGATCTAAGCAACAGAACCCTAACTGAGACAAACAGCATGAGTTTGGACTGGAAAGATGGCGCAGGCTCAGCGGTCAAGAGTATTGTTCTCCCAGAAGACTAGAGTTTGTGCCAGCACCCATGATGGGCAGCTTACATCTTCCAGTAACTCCAGCTCCAGGAGATCCAGTGCCCTCTTTTGACCTCCATGGGCAACCTCCCCCAACCCCCACCAGCATACAAAAATAAAAATAAATGTTTTTTTAAAGATAAAAGAAATGTCAAAAAGTTCCGAGTGCGAGAGCCAAGAATGTGTCTGTGTTGGTAGACTGCTCTCCAAACACGTACGAAGCCTTGGCTTCCATCCCCAGCACCGCACAGGCTGGACATGGTGGTACCCGCCAGAAACCCCCACATTCAGGAGATGGATCAGGATGATCAGAGGTTCAAGGCTAGCCTGAGCTATATGTGACCCTTGCCCAAAACGATGTTTTAAATTGCTAATCGGCCTGGTTCTCCTCTGGTGTCACGGTCTCACACGTTTTTAGAATGCTTGTGTCCCTGAAGCCCACTCCACCCCAGACACAGACGGCCCGACTGTTGATAAGGAATACTTCCTGAACGGGTGCGGTGGCCCAGACCCTGGGAAACTGAGGCAGAAGGACCATAAGGCAGAGGCCAGAGCAGGTTGTATTTAGGGATACACATACATGTACATCATATACAGACAGCCATTAACAATTCATGAGGAGGTCAGAAGTTGAAGGAGTACAAGGAAGGACAATGGGGGGCTAGAGGAAAAGTGGAGGGGACAAATGCTAACTGCACTATAGTCTCAAAAATAAAAGAAGAAAAACACAAAGCCTTAAAAAACAGAGAACTTATATGAACGGGGGAGGTGGTCAGAGGCCAAGCCAGCCCACAGTGAGAGTCCCTGGAGCAGGGATGCAGAGGACCAGAGAGCTAAGCACGGGTCTCACGCTGCTTCAGACTCGCCCTGCTGTGGCTGCTTTTATCCGGTGTGTTTTCACCCTTCTGTTAGCAGAATGTGTGGAGGGCTTCTTATTGCTAAACTTTGCTTGAGTAAAGCCTTAATCAATGGCCTCTAATTCCGAGCTGCTAAATGACTCAAGCTAGCCTTTGCATCCTAACACGCATACAATATCTCATTAGCAGAAAGCCTCGTTAAGAATTTCAATTCAATAATGGGAATAATCCAATTTGTACTCTCTTAAGTAAATTGCTTCTCAAAAGTCATTGTGGCCGTGAATGAAGAGAACAGAGAGGCGACAGAGGAGGGGCCAAGGAGACTCCTTTTGTGGGGAAGGCTTTTCATCCAGAGCCTCTGCCTGGCATTCACGTGTGTAAAGTTACTGTTGACTGGTAACCTGGAAATAGCCAAGTGTTTCTGTCCCAGGCAGGAAGAACAAGAGGTCAAGGGCAGCCAGGGCCACACAGTGAGAGTCTGTCTCAAAACAGAGCAGCCTGGAGACGCGGCTCAGTGGTTAAGAGCAGGCACTGCTCAGGCAGAGGACAGACCCTGCTGAGGTCCCGGCACCCATGTTGGGTGGCTCACAACCACCTATAACTCCAGCTCTAGGGTACCCAACACCCTCTTCTGGTGTCTGAGGGCACCTATGTGTGTGTGTGTGTGTGTGTGTGCGCGCGCGCGCGCGCACGCGACACAAGCCCTTTCAAATAAATCTTGGAAAAATGACAATAAAAGCCTAATTAATTCTATGAACCAATTACCAATTGAAGGAACAGTTTCCAGTTACAGCTGAGAAAAAAGTATTGAAAATGAAAAACATCTTCTTGGAGTTAGGATACTTATTGAATTTAAATGGTTTGTGGTTTATATCAGTTAAGAGCTTTCTAGTAGACAGGGCCAAATGTATGTAAAAGCTTAATTGGTCTGTTGATGAATTATGAGGCCCAGTCTTTGAAATGCCGCTCCAAGGCTTCCTGCATCCTACAGCCCAAGGCCTAAACTCCCATCTTCACTTTCCCTCCCAAGACACTCCCCACAAGTGCTCTCCAGCCAGGCGCGTGGTGCACGCTAACCCAGTGACTCCGGAGGTAGAGGCAGGAAGAGGAGTTCAAGGTCATCCTCACCACGCAGTCTCCAAAAAGAAAAAGGAAGGAGGGGTGCCGGCTGGGGAGATGGCTCAGTAGTTAAAAGCACTTGCTTCTCTTACAGAGGACCCATGTTTGGTTCCCAGCACCCACACTGGGCAGCTCATAGCCACTTGTAACTCCAGATCCAAGGGACCTGAGGCCTTATCTCCACTGGCACCTGCATACACACACATACCCCTTACCCCCACACAAATATATTTAAAAATAAATCATTAGCAAAACAAAAAAAAGTAAGAACTAAGGGATTCCTTGTCATGGATAAACTCAGAGAGACAACGGATCTGTTTAGATTAGAGCGCCAGTTCTCAGCCCATGGGAACACAACCCCTTTGGCGGTGGAGCGACCCTATCACAGATATCAGATCCTGCCTATCAGATATTTACACTATGATTCATAACAGTAGCAAAATGAAAGTTATGATGTAGCAAAGAAAATAATTTTATGGCTGGAGGGGGTCACTACAGCATGAGGAACTGCATTAAAGGGCCGCGGCATCAGGGAAGTTGAAAAGAAACTGAATGAGAACTATAACCCCGTTCTTTTAGCCAGGTGACATTAAGTATATATATATATTAGAGTTGAGTCTCTGCTCTCTCTCACAAAACACAAGAAGCTATCCGCAATGCCTCTCATCTGCAATCCCAGAGGCGGTTTGCAAACTCAGGCACCGGAAGCCATGCTAACCGTCCTCTAGAACTGTGCTCTGGTCCAGACTGAAAAAACCACCTGCACAGAATGGGCGATTAGAAGCTAAGAGTGACAGATAACATCCAACTCCCAGTCTCTAAGGACACAACCGGAAGACCAAGCTGATGTGACGCAGCGTGGATCACCGCGACAGGGCACCTCAGACGGGGCGGCTCAGCGACAGAAATGTTTTGGAGGCGTAAGCCCATGGTCAGGTCCCCGTGAGCCCGGTCTCTGGCAAACAATGCCTTCTTTCTCACTGTGTCGACACAGGCTTTCTCCCTGCGTGCAGGCTGTTCAGTGTCTGTCCAATCGGTGCCCTGTTCTCACGACGTCATCCAACCCTTGGAAGCCCCATCTTTAATACAGTCACACTGGGGGATCAGAAGCTCAACACAAATGAATTTGGGGAGTAGGAGACATAAAATTCCACCCACAGTATGGGTGACTCTAAAACAATGCGGAGCCACCAGGCCGCAAGGATCAAACAAATCTCCGCACTCCTCAGGACAAACTGCGGGAAAAGGAGCTCAGAGAAGTTCAACTGTTTCATGCAGAAAGTAGAAGCTAAAAGGGCAGCATTTAGCATGACTGACATAAACTGCTGGAAGACAACTGTACTGACGGGGAAACAAAGCCCCAGCTCTAGATGTGAGGGAAAGTGTCCTAAGACATGGGGTCACCATCTCAAGCCCCATACTGAAGAGAAGAGGTAAATCTATGCAGAATTATGGGCTAGCTACAAACGCCACAGGCAATCCTGTGACAGTGTGAGGAATACGGTCTGGACTGAACAGTCAGGCCGCTCTAGACGAGACCAGCATGGAAGCTGCCGCACGGGCATGAGCACCTACTGTGAGGGGAAAAAAGATCGCACAACCTCATCTAGCTATTATCTGACCCCCACACAGGGAAAATCCCCTAAATGACACGACAGCATAAGATCCCTTTCTTATTAGATGGCCAGACATCTAAGCCTGGATCCCAACACCTTGGCTGGGAGCATATTTCTCATATTTTGATTACTGTTATAGTATTTTAAAATATCTATTACATTTATTTATTGGGGGGAGGAGGTGCTTGCGTGTGGAGGTCAGAGGACAACTTGAAGCAATCAGTTCTCTCCATCCACCCCGTGGGTCCCAAGAGTCAGGTCATCAATCCCGGGGGCAAGTGCCTTTACCCACTGAGCCATTTCTTGGCCCCAGATTAATTTGTGTTTGATGTCTCTGACCTTGCTGGCTTAAGGTGACGCATCCAGTTGTGAGCCCAGAGGGAGACAAGTATCAAAAGAGACTGCTTCACAGAAAGCGGGCCACATTTCTGCTTCCTCCACCACACACTGGAGTGCATAAGATCCGCCCCACCAATCTTGAGGAGGAAACACACCAGGAGATACGGAGGCAGAAATAATATGGCCTGGGATTTCATCCCACTCCGTGTGAGCTTCTGGACTTTTCTTCACAGGCATGGATACCATGTGTCAGAAGAGAGCTCAGCGGAACACCACAGTAAGCTGTTTCAGAGGGAGGCCCTGGTGTTGGATGTCCACTGGACTGAGAGCTCACAGTCCTTTTACTTGTATCACAGCAGACAGAGCTGTGAGGCTTCCTCCCGGGGCGTGGGAATAGCTGTGGGTGGGGTTTCCTCTGCTGTGCAGCTAAACACAATCAACCTGTCAATCACTATCTCTCTACCCTTACCCCCTCCTCCCTCTCTGTTTTTGAGCTGGAGTCTCTCTACATAGCCCTGGCTGGCAGGAACTTGCTATATAGACTAGGCTGGCTTCAAACTCACAGAGATCCTCCTGCCTCTGCCTCCCAAGCGTGCACCACCAGTCAGCTTCAAGCACAGCCTCTCTGAATGTGCTGCCTGAAGCCTTTCTGGAACTTTTTTCTGGTCTTTTCCCATGGGTCCTCAGGCACATAAATAAAAGAACAAACACTAAAATACCCCAGTGAAGGATCCCATCCGCTCCTGAGAACCTGGAGAGCAGGTTGATGGTGCATGCTGGGAGCTGAACCACCTACCCCACGTAAACAGCTTATTCGCTCTCAAACTTCTCACTGTCTGTCTCACAACTCAGGACATTCCCACGGTGCTTCTAAAGCGCAGGTCTATTCTGCGCGGGATGTACTCGGTGGCATGTGTGCGGGTGTATGTGTGTATGGAGGGAGACAGCAACGTTGGGTGCCCTCAATCGCTCTCCACCTTATTCTCTGACAGTCTCTTACTGAACCTGGAGCTCACAAGCCGGCTAGGCTGGCCAGCCAAGGGGCTTTAGGACCTACCTGCCTCTGCCTCCCCAGCACTGGGATTACACATACATGCCCACCATGGCCAGCATTTCCACACGGGCTTTGAGGATGGAGCTCAGGGCTTCATCTTTGCACAGCAAGCACCTTCATGACTTCATGACCCTCAGCCTCCTCCCACGCCCATTTGACTACTGAGAACCCTCTGGCAGTGCCTCCCCATCCCCGCAGGATGAATAATACTAGGACTGCATTCAAGTCTGTCTCCATCTGGTTCACCTCAGCGCTCTCCTCCCCCCGACTTCCCCCCCTCTGTGCCCTCCTGGCATCCAGCCCCCTCCCCCCCAAACCCTGTCTCACAAGTCTCCCCAGGCCTCTGCTCGGACTGTTTGCTGCCTAATTCTTCCTTTCTTGGCCATTTTAGGACCAGTCAGAACAGCAACTCCCCTGCAGCAGCCCCTCTGTGCTCTGTCCTATTCTGCCACCACGGCCCTTTAACATCTTTAACATTTTTCCCCCTTTAACATCTGTCTTGGACTGGGGGCTTGCTTCACATGGCAGAAGGGAAGAAATGGGTACCCCAAGCTGTCTTCTAAGCGCTGTGATGTGTGCATGCATGTGCACATGCTCAGTCTCTCTCCCCTCCCCATTCTCTCTCTCACACACACCTTTTAAAAGCAATGCAATTAATAGCTGTCTCTTTCTGCTGGAGCACCTTGAAGGCAGGGGCCCTCTTTCACCCCCTCCATATTAATTTTGTTGTTGTTTGTAAATGCCCGCACGAATGCCTGTACCTCCAGGACAGAATCTGGGGTCTGGTCCCTTGGACTGGAACTATAGGCAGCTGTGATGTGCAGGGATTGACATAGGGTGCTCCGAAAGCTGCCCCCCTCCACACACACAAAAGCACTTGACAATCAGGAAGGCAGGACAGGCTGAGGCTCTGTCCTCCTAGTCTTTAGGACTGACCTTGGCAATTCCTTGGAGCTAAGGGCAGACTGTTTTCTGTATCTTTGACCCTTTATTCTCCCAGGATACATTCTCTTCTAAACGGCCAAGTCTGTGACAGACCAAGGTCACAGGTTCACAATCTAACTGCAGTCAAAACACAGGGGCCCATCAATCTCAGGATTGAGACTGGAGTGGGTGAAATTTTTACTGGGGGCTCTATGTGTCATTAAGGGCTAGAGAGATGGCTCAGAGGTTAAGAGCACTGCCTGCTCTTCCAAAGGTCCCGAGTTCAATTCCCTGCAACCACATACATGGTGGCTCACAACTGTCTGCAATGCGATCTGGTGCCCTCTTGAGAGACCTGGTCAGTTGATAAACTTAGACCATGAAACTCAATATGGACAAGTTCAACAGAACCGCCATACACAGGCTGCCCACGCAGCTTCAGCACTGCCAGGGCAGGGTTCATTTCATTTTCATTTTCATTTATTTGTGTCACTAAGCTGAGCAGATGCTCAGAGCCACTGAGGCCAGGGAGCAGGGAATCCATAGGGAGCTGGAGAGATGACTCAGAGGTTAAGAACACAGCTGATCTTGCAGGAGGCCCAGGTCCTGTTCCCAATACCCATGAGGTGGCTCACAACCATCTGTAACTTCAGTTCCAGGAGCCCAGCTCCCTCTTCTGGCCTCCAAGGGTACCAAGCAGACATGCTGCAAACACTCATACACATGAAAATAAAAAAAAAATCTAAACAAATAAACAGAAACCTTGAGAGAATCTATGGGAAAGAGGTATTCTACACTTGGTCGTTACCACTTTTCTGATAAGAAGCCTGCTCTTATTACATGATAATTTTGTTTTGACTTGATTTTTGTTTGTTTTGGTTTTTCAAGACAGGGTTTCTCTGTAGCTCTGGCTGTCCAGGAACTAGCTCTTGTAGACCAGGCTGGTCTCAAACTCACAGAGATCCGCCTGCCTCTGCCTTTTGAGTGCTGGGATTAAAAGCATATGCCACCATCACCCAACATTACATGATGATTTAATCATATAATTCAGTGGTTTTTAATGCAGTGACAAAGTTGAGTGACCACACAATTCCAGAAAGCTCCCATCACCCCAAAAGAAGCCCCAAACCTGACCAATCCATTCTTTCTTCAGCCTCTGGCGACCATTTACCCACTTCCTATCTCTGTGGGCTTGGCCTATCCTGTGTATTTCCTATGAAGGAACCGTACTGTGCCACAGTGGTATCTGGTGTCTGGCATGGTTCCCTTAGGTCTGGTCCCATTCAAGGTTCAGCTACCACACAACAATAAGCTCTATGACGGAGCTACACCCTCAGCTCTACATCCATTTGTTTTTTTAAGTTTAGTTTTTCAGGGTTTGTTTATGTAGCCCTACCTGTCCTAGAACTCGCTCTGTAGACCAGGCTGGCCTCAACTAATAAAAGATCCACCTGCCTCTATCTCCCCGAAAGCTGGGATTAAAGGTGTGCACCGTCACCACCCAACCTGTTTTTTTCTAAAGAGGGGTATATTTTGGGTAGTGTATATAGGTACACGTGTGTGTGTGTGTGTGCATGTGTGTATCTGTGTGTGTGTGTGCGCGCGTGGGCATATACATGTAAGCCAGAGGGCAATCTCAAATGGTTTTGCTCAGGCACCATCCACCCTGCGTGTTGAGACAGGGTCTCTCATTGACCCCAAGTTCACCAAGCAGTCAAGCTCGCTGGCTAGCAAGCACCGTTCAGCTGGCTCCACCTCCCCGGCAATGGGATCACAAGTGTGCACCACCACTCTAAGCTGTTTCTACTGGGTGCTGGGATCAGAGGGGCTTAGGCCTTAACCAACTGAGCCATCTCTGCGGTCCAAAACAGGCTTTCTTTAATGAAGAATCTGAACAATGACTTCGGCAGGGTGGCACCATGGGCCTCCAGATTCACCTCAGCCCTCTCACTCACACACCCAGGACTTCACATCACTGAGTCGAATCACAGATTATTTCTTTGTAAATATTTCAGGAAAGACATAGTCGTCATGACAGTTCATTACACTGGGGGTTTAATGAAGACTTTCTTCCAGTGTTAGAAGTGTACCTACCACAAAATGGAATCCTCCATTTGGATAGGATTATATTTTTTATTTAAAAAGACATCAGAGACTGGAGAGGTGGTTCAGCATTTAAGAGCATGTACTGCTCCTACAGGGGACCCAAGTTAGGCAGCTCACAAAAGGATCCAGTTCCCAGAACCCATGATTAGGGCAAGAGACTCACAACCACTGGATATGACGCCCTCTTCAGGCTTCCGAGGGCACTACACTCACGTGTACATATCAGACACACACACATAATTAAAAATAAAAGTAAACCTTTAAAACCAGAGCTTAGGGACTCCCACCGTGGAATGGTGTTCTCTGTTTTGTTCAGGGCATTCTTAATGTGTGCATTAGGGAAGACAGCAGACAAGTGAACATCCACTGTGATCAAGGGAGGGCGAGCCAGAAAGAGAACAGAAGCAAGGGGAAGAGCAGGGGGGCAAACGCACACACACTGGCATCCTCTTACCTTTTTGTGTCCGATCAGGAGGCAGTTGGAGTGCTCATGTTCACACGCAATTTCATAGTCGGGAAGCAGAGCCACCAGCTCCTGGACAAACCGGACCACTTCCTCGTGCCAGGGTACGTTGGCCATGGTGAGGCTGCTGGCTGCGCTCTCGCCACAGTAGGTCACGCCCTGCAGAAGGACAGCAGTTACAGACACTCTATGAGAACGTCTCCAGAAAAGGTCAACTGAGGTGGGACTCACACTGAATGTGGGCGGCACCATTCCCTAGGCTGGGGTCCTGGACCCCATAAAAAGGGGTCAGCATCCATCTCTCTCTGCTTCCTGCCTGCGGACGCCATGTGACCGGCGGCCTCACAGTGCTGCCGTCATAACTTCCACACCGTGATGTGATCTTTCCTTTCTTAAATCATTTTGTAAGGTATTTCCCCACAGCTATAAAACGAGTAACTAATACAGATCCCACTGAAATTCTCTAAGGAGATAGCAAATTTTTCTGACAGTCTGCCTATATAGCCCAGGCTGGCCTAGAATTTGTATAGTAGTCCTCCTGCCTCTAAAAAGGTACTGGGATTAGTGTGTATCACCATACCAAAATTGTGGTATGTTTTGAGTATGATTTTTTAAAATAATTCATTTATATCTCATGCATGGAAGTATTTGCCTGCATGTATTTATATACTCCACATGCAGCCTGGGGCTTGTGGAGTCCAGAAAAGGATGCTGGGTCCCCTGGAGCTGGAGTTACAGGCAGTCATGAACCATCAACATGAGTAGTGGGAACTGAAATTAAGTCTTGGCAAGGGCAACAAGAGCTCTTAACTGCTGAGCCACCTCCCCAGCCCCATTGAGTGTGAATTTATAAAAATAAAGTATGAGTTATTATATATAGGTTATATAATATATTAAAAACCTACATATAATAATGTATTATATAAAATATATATATAGTAATGTATTGTATAAAAACTTTTTATATGTTATATAACCGATATAATAATACCCATATTACATTATATAGTAATAACCCATACATTATATATAAAATTACATATAACGTATAACATATAAGAAAAAAACAAAAATATAACACACAAAAAACATGTGTATTATATATCTATATAATGATATATAATAACCTATATATAGATTATATTTAAGATATAAAATCTATATATATTTTATATTCATATAACAACAATTAATGAAAAAAGAGGCCATGAATTTGAAAGTGAGCAATTAAGAGTATATGTGAGAGCTTATGGGGAAAAAGGAAGGGGGAGTCACGTAGTTATAACCTCAAAAATAAAAGAATTAAAAATAAATATTACACCAAAGAAGAAGCATTTGTGGATTTACCACTAGCCTTACTTATTTTACCAACATGGAAGTTCCTATTAAATACAACTGTAGTGAGGTAAGTTGGCATCTAATTCTCGACCCCTCCCTGTGAACCCAGATGTAACCTCCAAGTCTCCTCCTCAGTTCTCTACTTGGCAAATACAGAGTGGGAAATGATTCTGTCTCCTCAGACATCTCCAGATCAGATCTCTCTGTTGTGCTTTAGAGATGCTGAGGTAGCCTCAATTCTGCAGCCTGATGAGCCTGCACTCCTGATTCCGCCTCCTGAGCACTGGGATTCCAGCCATGGCCACCATGCCCAGTTCAGAGTTGGACTTTCTCAAGAGCTAGCTTCCATAGCCTAGAGACAAGCAGCAACTGACACAGAAGGGCATGCGCGCTATTGACGCCCCTCCTACCCCTTAGGCCAGCGATGGCCCACGTCTTTAAACTTTAACCCCAGCACTCAGGCAGAGGCCAGCCTGGTCTACAAAGTGGGTTCCAGGACAGTCAGGGCTATTACACAGAGAAACCTTGCCTTGAAAAAAACCAAAACCAAAAACCAAAAAAAACCAACCAAACAAAAAACAAGCCCCTGTCCCTACACACACACACGGATTCAAACACAGACACATATGCCACACGTACACAATGCACACAGAGACAACTATGCACCAATACAGAGACACACATCACATATACACAGGCATCGCAAATATATAGACATTGCATAGTAAGACACTGTGTACACACACATACACACTACATATACTGTGTGAGAAGCACAACTCATCACATTAAAAAGAAAAGTCGATCCTACAGATGAGCCTTAGGTAACCCGCCCCTAAGATGGCACAGCTGGGACTTGGCCTGAGACAGAGGAGCGCTGCAGACCCTCGCTGCAGAAGGCTGAGCGCTGCAGACCCTCGCTGCAGAAGGCTGAGCGCTGCAGACCCTCGCTGCAGAAGGCTGAGCGCTGCAGACCCTCGCTGCAGACGGCTGAGTGCTGCAGACCCTCGCTGCAGAAGGCTGAGCGCTGCAGACCCTCGCTGCAGACGGCTGAGCGCTGCAGACCCTCGCTGCAGAAGGCTGAGAGCTGCAGACCCTCGCTGCAGACGGCTGAGCGCTGCAGACCCTCGCTGCAGAAGGCTGAGCGCTGCAGACCCTCGCTGCAGAAGGCTGAGCGCTGCAGACCCTCGCTGCAGAAGGCTGAGCGCTGCAGACCCTCGCTGCAGAAGGCTGAGTGCTGCAGACCCTCGCTGCAGACGGCTGAGCGCTGCAGACCCTCGCTGCAGAAGGCTGAGCGCTGCAGACCCTCGCTGCAGACGGCTGAGCGCTGCAGACCCTCGCTGCAGACGGCTGAGCGCTGCAGACCCTCGCTGCAGATGGCTGAGCGCTACAGACCCTCGCTGCAGACGGCTGAGCGCTGCAGAAGGCTGAGCGCTGCAGACCCTCGCTGCAGAAGGCTGAGCGCTGCAGACCCTCGCTGCAGACGGCTGAGCGCTGCAGACCCTCGCTGCAGAAGGCTGAGCGCTGCAGACCCTCGCTGCAGACGGCTGAGCGCTGCAGACCCTCGCTACAGACGGCTGAGCGCTGCAGACCCTCGCTGCAGACCCTCGCTGCAGACGGCTGAGCGCTGCAGACCCTCGCTGCAGACCCTCGCTGCAGACGGCTGAGCGCTGCAGACCCTCGCTACAGACGGCTGAGCGCTGCAGACCCTCGCTGCAGAAGTCTGAGCGCTGCAGACCCTCGCTGCAGAAGGCTGAGCGCTGCAGACCCTCGCTGCAGAAGGCTGAGCGCTGCAGACCCTCGCTGCAGACCCTCGCTGCAGACGGCTGAGCGCTGCAGACCCTCGCTGCAGAAGCTGAGTGCTGCAGATGGCGGTTCACAGGTACTGCAGACACTGCACCCAAATGCCAGCCACTGAGTGTTAACTACCCACAGCCCTGCTTCCTTAGGCTAAATGGGGAAATGGCCTTTGTTTGCTCGGGGATTTGGAGAACTCATTAGGATGAGCTTCAGTGGATTTTCAAAAGCAGTGGTAACAGAGTTCAAGACATCATTAGGAAAATCAAGCTGGAAAAGTGTGCTCCTAACCGAATGCACACAAGGTGGTGAGAGGGCTCACACGCAGGTCATCAGGTTTCAGCGCTGCCTGTGATAGGAGAGGTATGTGATTGTGGGGAAAAGCCATCACAAAGCAACTTTTCGTTAATATTTAAAAGTTCCCCGAAGCACAGCGCTCTCAGACACGCTCTTATATTCATAACTATGATCGAGGAAGATATTTTAATATTTTATTATGCAGCAATAACAAATCACGAGCTGCTAAGGAACTCAGTGTGAAGATGGACTGTATGCTGCAGCTCATTAAAACCTTGTGTGTCTCATGTAGCCCAGGCTGGCCTCCATTCCACTGTAGCCAAAGATGACCCTAACCCTCACCCCTCCCTCCCACATGCTTGGCTTACAGGCAGCACCGCAGATTCCGGTTCAGGCAGTGCTGGGGACGGACAGGGCTTCATGCCTGCTAGGCAGGCTCTCCACCAGCAGAGCAACAGCCGCAGCCCTGAACTGCCTACTCCCTAAGGACCAGGAACCAGCAGTTAAAAGGGAGATAAGATTTACCTCAACTTGGCTGGACTCACAACCACCTCCAAGACTGACCCCGAGGTGTGTCTCTAAAGGTGCTACCAAAACGGTTAACTGAATGGGAAGGCGTGACCATGGGTGTGAATGCGATGGCACCATCCTGTGGGCTGAGGACCCAAACTAAATGAAAAGGAAAAGCGAAGGCCGCCAAGACGGCTCAGGGACAAGTGCTTTGTCACCAGGCCCAAAGACTGGAGCTGATCCCCAAGTCACACAGGGTAGGAGCACGCTAACTCCCAAAACAGTCTCTGCTGTTGGAACACGGCCCAAGAATGGAGTCGGGCGAGGGGAGTTCTGAGTGCTCGGGAGAAAACTCCAAGAAAACAAGATGACTGTCTTATGACCTCAGTTTCTTCAAAAACACCGAACGGTTCTTGGAATGGGTTTTTGCGCCCCTCCCAGGTGAAGCTGATAGGTGTGAGTTTACTCAGATCCCCGGAACAACTGGCATGCAGTTGTCTGTTTATGTGCCTCTACGGAAGAACATGTTTTATCATGTACAGCTTGTCCTGGTGTCATGCAGCTTGAACTCACGTGACTTTCCTTACTCCTCAGAGTGTATATAAACTGTCTGATGCTCTGAATAAAGTTGGCTATTGCATGTGACTTTAGTCTGCCTCGTTGTTTGGCTCTATTCTCCCAGGTTCTACTGTCTAAACACTCACGCTTTCAAATGAGTCTCTCTCTCTCTCTCTCTCTCTCTCTCTCTCTCTCTCTCTCTCTCTCTCTCTCTCTCTCTCCCTCTCTCCCCCTCCCTCCCTTCCTCTCTCTCTCACACACACAACATAATCTTTTTAATGAAGAAAAAAATGGTTGAGTGTGGTAGCCCACACCTTTAATTTCAGACTCCGAAGGCAGAGACGGGTTCTGTGAGTTTAGAACTAGCCCTGCATACACAGTGCATTCCAGGCTCGCCAGCGCTACACAGTAAGACCCTTTCTCCAAAAAGGAATTAATAAATGAATGAATAAAGATTAAACTGTGATCAAATTAAAAAGGAACAAAGGAGAACGCCATCAGAATGCTAGAGCTCATCTTTTTGCTTACTGATCCACCCAGATGAAAACAGGCTTTTCTTGCACCAGAGCACCCCCTCCCCCGCAAAAAAAATCCCCGCCCTCCTGTAAATGGCCTCTTCTGGAGGATTTGGATGCAGGAACAAGAAAAACAATAGATACGGCAATGCAGGCTGAGTAACTGGCAACCTCCTGACCCCAACTCTGTGTGGACAGTGAGGGGAAGTTGCTCACCCACTTGCTGGGTCTGGGAACAGTTTTGGTGCTAACAAAGGGTGGCTCTGATAACATCCCAGGACAACAGTAATCACCATCCCTTCCTGGGCTCCGCAGAGAGCGCAAACTCAGGACTTCCTACAAACGGGCTCCGTGATGCAGCAGATGTTTACACCGTGAAGCACGTTTTTACCCACAGCAGACAGATGATGAGGGCTGAGAATCTCGGGCTCACAAATGAAGGTCCCATTTAAGCCTAACGAGGCTAAAATGCACGTTAATTTACAGGGAATATAAAAGAAAAAAATATTTTACCAGACTGGCAATGAAAGGAAAGAGGAAATCAATATAATGAGGAGACAGCATCTACTGATTTATTTTAAATACAGCGCCTAATGGAAGGCAGTCTCAACATTTACTGGATCCTGGCACAGATCATCCCATTGAATTCTCAAACAAACAAACCTCTTGAAGGATTACTACTCTAGTGCAGGTGGGGAGGGGGTGGTGCACACCTACAATCCCAGCACTCGGGAAGCTGAGACAAGAGAGCCTGGGCTCTGCAGCCAGACACCTGCCTCAGAGAACAGGCGCCATTGTCGCTCTAAGATCAGGACGACAGCTCAGTCTGAAAGGCTACACTGGCACAGCTGACTGTGTGTACGGAAATGTGCGCAGGACGCAGGACGGCTCAGCGAGCAAGGGTGCTTCCTGCCAAGCCTGAGCACCTGAGCTGGATCCCTGAAACCCACACAGTGGAAGATGAAAACCGGCTCCTGCCAGTTTTGGGCTGACCTCTGCATGCACCCGTGGTTAGGATGGGAGACACACACACATACATATGTACATTAAAAACAAAGACAAAACCTGTGATGCATGCCCCACTCAGCTTCATAAAGAATGAAAAGACAGAGAAGGTAGGAAAAAGACAGACAAAACATCTCTTAATGTGGTTCAGGCAGTAAAACAAGACATACACTAAAAAGAAGTTTTGATTAGGAACCATGCTAGAAACACATCTGAAAACACACATGCTCTACTCTTCGGGATTTATTTGTGTGGTCATTGCGTGTGCACGGTGGAGGTCAGAGGACAAGTGGCCAGAGCTGGCTCTCCTTCCACCCAGGGTCAGGCTCAGGTCACCAGGCTTGGTGGCAAGCGTTGTTACCTGCTGAGACATCTTGCTAGCTCCTGTTTTTGCTTTTGCGTTTTTGAGACACGTAGTCTAGTTTTGCCTGGGATCACGGTAGCTGAAGGTGACCCTTCCGTGTTGACCCAGATGCTGGGATTCCAGTGTGCACCATCATGCCCAGCTCGTGTCTGCCTTAGATTCCTGGGAAGGAATGTTAAGAAAACAAGCAGACTAACTCAACTACGGGGGACAGGCAGGGTCAGCAGGGCGGGTGCATGTGTGAAGTCTGACGGACTGTTACACTTGAACCAAATCTCCCCTGGCTCAAAGGGAGACTTTGCCCTTTTGCAAAGTAGGGGTGGACAGGACTCAAGGCTTCTCGGTGCTAGGCTCAGCCCGTGGAAAAGTGTTCCTTCGGTACACCGCCCTGCAGTGAAAGGCTGTCTCCTGTGCTTTAGGATGGGGTCCCTCCTGAAGCAACGGAGTAGGATGCACACCCGCCCGTCCTCAGGCTCTGAGGGTGCCACTTGCAGACCTGACATTAAGGCATCTCATCTAACAGAGATGTGGATGAGGGCTATCACAGCCTGTCACACTGGTTCTCAACAAAGGAGTTTTAGAGAGCCTTCTTTCTCCCCCCCACCCCCCTTTTTAATGTCTCCTTAGCCTCCAATGGCTTTCCTTCGAAGGTTTTATCTTTAATGATATAAATGTGTGCCCGTGTGTACCTGAGTTTAGTACCTACAGATGCCAAAAGATGGTGCCAGATCCCCTGGAGCTGGAATTAACAGGGCTGCCAGACGCTGGTACTGGGAACTGAACCCGGGTCTTCTGCGAAAGCTGCGTGCACTCTTAACCACTGAGCCGTCTCTCCAGCCTCTTCCACTGGTTTTGTTTTTGACACCGAATCACCCTGCAGCCCAGGATGACCTCGAACTCTGCCTGGGCCCCCCAAGCACTGGGATTACAGGCGTGAGGCCACCATGGCAGCAAACAGATTGCCTTGCAGACATAACTATTTGAGTCTCCTGAACAGAGAAGCTACCGGCTCACTCACTAACCTATTTTTAATTGGTTGCTGTCTGTGCACTTAAGTGCTGGGGACAGAAGCCAGGGCCTCATAGATCCCAGGCAAGCACTCTGCCACCAGGCCATGTCCTCAGTCCCGTTTCAGTCAGAGTTTCCAGTGGCGGGATGAGCTGGTGCACACCTGCAACCCCAGCCCAGGGGAGGCTGAGGCAGAGTACTAGTAAAGGGGGTTAACCTGGGCTACAGAGTGAGGCCAAGGGCAGACTGGGCAACTTTGCAAAACCCTGCTTCAAAATAAACAGCGAGAGAAGGACTGGGGACAGTTCAGTGATACTAATCTCTACCTGGTCTCCATTTGTCTTTCGGGGAGAGCATGTTTGCAGCCAGCCTGTTCCTCGCGGAACCCCAGGAGGAGCCCCAGGTCTCCACAGAGACAGTCACATGTCCACGCCTACTGCAGCAGCATTCGCAACAGCCAGCATGTGCAATCAGCTCAGCTGTCCATCAACGGATGAACAGGTAGGGAAATATGGCATAAGGAGAGGGGCTGGCGGCATGGCTCAGTGGGTAGAGGCAATTGCTACCAAGTCTGACAGCCTGAACTTGATCCTAGAATCCACATGGCAGAAGCAGAAACCCGACTCCTGGAAACCGTCCTCTGCCCGCCACTGCTGCTAGACGACAGACTTCTCTAAGAATTTTACATGATCACCTCATTTACTGTTATGGCCTTCGGTACAACATCCATGCCTCCAATGCCCTCTATCAGTTGTCTCAGTGAGTGTTTTAGTGAGGCTGGCACAAGCCGCACCAGACATACTGGTAAGCACGGGGATAAAACAACCAAGTAGGAAGTCATCTGAAAGAAGCCATGAGCTTGTAACACAGCTTTCTCTATTCCAAGTCAAGAGAACAGGTGTCAAACACACAAAGCTCCCAGCAGGGGAATTCACTGTCTAATAAGCAGTCATCTTTATCTAAAACCCAGCAGTTACCACTATCAGTAAGTAATGACTGACCGACCGCCAGTACCGTGGCGCCCATAATCCCAGCACCAGGGACTCAAGTCATCCTTGGCTGCACAATATAACATCTATAGAAGATCCTGTTTAAAGGAAAATTATAATAATATTTGCCAGGTTTTTTTTCCAAATTGTAAATGTTCATCATAGGAAACATGACAAGAAAGGGCGAGTGAGCAGAGGGAAGGGAAGCGGGAGGGGGAAGAAGGGAGAGAAGAGACGCCCATTATCCAGCCAAGCACAATAAAAACAAAGATTTTACTACCATATAATTTGTAGCAACATTTTTAATAGTTAAGCCATAAATTAAAATGCCACTAATCTCTGCAGTTGGCAAGCTGTCCCTGAACCGGACATATATTCTCAGACAGTTGGTGTTTGTGCGTCATTAAAACTCCTGCCAAGAGAAACCTTTTGAACTCAAGAGCAATTTCAAAATCAAAGAGTGTCTGTGGCCTGACCAGAGATAAACTGATAATGGCTCAGAGAGCAGGAGCCCTGGTGTCCCCCTCCCCACCCCTCCTTCAGAGAGCTGAGCAGGAGCCCTGGTGTCCCCTTCCACACCCCTACAGAGAGCTGAGCAGGAGCCCTGGTGTCCCCCTCCCCACCCCTCCTTCAGAGAGCTGAGCAGGAGCCCTGGTGTCCCCCTCCACACCCCTCCTTCAGAGAGCTGAGCAGGAGCCCTGGGTGTCCCCACTTCTACCCCTCCCCCTTCCCTCCAGAGTGCCTACCTCCAAGGGAGCAGGGAAACGCTACAACTCCCCCACTTGGGACTCAGGTAATACTCAGACTCAAAACTGCACACCGAGAAGCAAGAGCTGGCCTCCAGAGAGGGGATGTCCTCCTAGCACTCAGTCCTCTTCCGGATGCTCTCTGGCCTCCAGAGAGCTAGCTACTCTATGCTCCACCTCAAAGGCAGGGCTCCCACTGTCACTTCCACTCCTGCCTTAACCCCCAAACCATTGAGTTCTTCAAACTCATTCTTCAATATTTAAAAGATACCCTGAATTTAATATGGCAACAGGGAACTCAGAAAATGTCTCCCCTAATTTCCCTGGTTTTCTCTACCTCAGTAAACCATTCCCACCTTCCACATAACCAGTTAGTCAGGCTTCAGTGCAACACACACACACACACACACATACACACACACACACACACACACACACAGTTTTTTTGAGACAGGGTCTTATGTAGCCTATGCTTAACTCAAACTCATGTACAGCCGAGGATGAGTTTGAACTTGTGATCCTGGGTACTGGCATTACATGCCTATGACATTATGTACAACCAGTGGTACAATTTTTTTTCAATCTTTGTTGCTTGTGTGAGATGATATCAGTCCCTTGCTTGAGAAAGGGACTCATTATTGGCCTCCTGTGTATGCCAGGCTAGCTGGCCCAACGTCTGGGCTACACAGTGTATCCCAGGCTAGCCTGAACTACAGAATGAGACCCTATCTCAAAAATCAAACAAGAACTAAGTAAATGAATGGATGAAATGGAGAACTGCTCCTTTAACTTACACAACTTAGGGGAAAATAAGCAGGGATAAGAGCAGGAAAGGGGTAGCAGTTGAGCTGAAATTAGACTACCCCAGACTGGTCTCCTGCTGGAGGTGACAAGTGGGCGGAGCTCATTAGACTACCACCAACATCTGGAATAGGTCTGAAACATCTCACAGTAAGAGATTACTAATTACTCCAGCACAACTTCCTTAGCTCGTCTCATGTTATCTACCTCCCATCAGAGGAGAAGCTCTCAACGATTTTTTTTAACCCAATACCAAATATCTAAACTGTCAGAATAAACTGACCACATTGTATGCAGCACTGACATACTGTAAAAATAAATTGGTGAAATGGTTGATTTTTATGAACTGGCCAGTTCCATAATTAACTTATTTTCTACTCTGAAGAAAGAAAGATTTAAAAAGTGTGTGTGCGTGGTGTGTGTGTGTGTGTGTGTGTGTGGGTGTGTGTGTGTGTGTGTGTGTGTGTGTGTGTGTAGACAGTGCCCTCAGAAGTCAAGAGAGCACTGGATCCCCTGAGCTGGAGTTACAGATGGTTGTGAGCTGCCCAATAACTGGGAACCAAACTCGGGCCCTTGGGAAATCAGCAAGTGCTCTTAAACACGGGACCATCTCTCCGGCCCCCAAAGGAGATGCTTCTGAAGACCAACAGCTTGGTCTCCTTCACTGCTGCTCCGATGACCAGGACAGAGACAGCTTCTCAGTGAGTCTGTGTACCAAATGACCAGGAGTTCTGAAAGCTTGTCCCCGGGCCTCGGCCAGTCATTCCTAAGTCACAGCCTGCCCACCACCAGCCAGCAGAGCTCACCTTGACCTCGATGAAGTCGGGGTTCCCCAAGGACACCAGTTCCGCATAGGCCTGGAGTTCATCCACGTTCCAAGACTTCACAAGTGTCAGTCTGTAGACTGTTCGCTGTTGCTGAAACAGGGAAAAAGACTTGGTTTAAAACTGAGCCGAAGTCACAGATTCACCCAAGAGCCCTGGCCGACACTTGACTCCCAGAGAATGCAGGTCAGGTGAAGCCCCTATGGACTTTTACAAACTGAAGTTACTTTTGAAAAGAAGACGGTTGCTCAGCTAGCTCAACTGGTCGAGCACAAGGCTCTTAAAAAGATTTTATTTTTCATTAATTGTGTGCATATGGCTGAGTCTGTGTGTGGGTTTGTGTACGGTGTAATTCCTTCTGAGGTCAGTAGAGGGCATCACACCCTCCCCTGCAACACAGGTGCCGAGAATAGAACCTGGGTCCTCTGGAAGAGCAGCAAATGCCTTATCCACTGAGTCATCTCTCCTCTCCAGCCCCTGAAACTACATTTTGCAGACAGATGGAAAGTATCAGTGATAGAAAGATTGTCATACACCTTTCAGAAGGCACAAATTGCTAGCACATGTTTTCCCCACGCCCTCACCCCTATTCCCAGTATCTACAACCATGTTAGTCACCAAACAGCTGCCTGACACACACACACACACACACTGAATTAGCTTTAATAAGAGCAAGGGGGCTAGTGAGATGGCTCAGTGAGTAAAGGCGCTTGCTGCCAATCGTCACAACCCGAAATTGGTCTCTGGGACCCACATGGTGGCCAGTGAGAACCAGTTCCGAACCAGTTGTCTTCCTCACTCACATGTGCTTGCAAGCAGACACACACTAAATAAACAAAATGACTATTGAAAAAACAGTAAGATCCCCGCTAGTGCAGGCACTGATAAGTCACCAGCCATGTTCCTGTAAATAAACAACCCCTCTCCCAGTGCTAACAGAAGAAATCATAATTAAAGTCATGGTGAGCTGGAGAGTTGGCTCAGTGGTTAAAGCACTGGCTGCCCTCACAGAGATCCTGAATTCAGTTCCCAGCACCCTCATGGCGGCTCAAACCATCTGTAACTCTAGCTCCAGGGAATAGGACTTTGTCTTTCTGATCTCCATGTCGCGTGTGTGTGTGTGTGTGTGTGTGTGTGTGTGTGTGTGTGTGTGTGTGTGTCATAAAAAAGGGGACATTAAAATAAAAGGGAGATTTGCTAGGAAGATGAAGAGGATTATGAGGGGATGAGGAGGACAGAGGGCAGTGGAGGGTGAAATTATCTGAACACACATGAGTAAAAATAACAAAATGAAACCCATTATTAAGTAAATTCATACACGCTAATAAAAATTTTAAAAAGTAAGCAATAAGTTGATTAAATCACTTTAAGAGAAGAGAAATTAAATCAAATAACCCTTGTGTGTTCAGACAACAATCCTGTGAACTGTAGATGAATCATGGTTCTTTTCTTCCCAGTTTTCTTGTTAGTTATAATCTCTGGCATTTCTTGTTCCAGGAAGTCACGCTCATGGGTAATCACCAGCATCTACCACAAACCCAAACTGGTGCAGGCTTTTCAAAAAGCATTAAGATTGTAGTCACTAAAGGCTATGAAAGACATATAATCCGAGACTCGGCTACCTTCTGGCCCAAAATAAACAAGTAAGACTCGAGGATGTACTGGAAACCCTCAGAAGACCATTGCTGATAGCTTAAAGTCCAATGCTGAGCCCTGGAGAGGAGCCAACCTGGGGGACCTGGGGGACCTGGGGGACCTGGGGACCTGGAGGACCTGGGGGACCTGGAGGACCTGGGGGACCTGGGGACCTGGGGGACCTAGGGGACCTGGGGACCTGGAGGACCTGGGGGACCTGGAGGACCTGGGGGACCTGGGGGACCTAGGGGACCTGGGGACCTGGAGGACCTGGGGGACCTGGAGGACCTGGAGGACCTGGGGGACCTGGGGACCTGGAGGACCTGGGGGACCTGGAGGACCTGGAGGACCTGGGGGACCTGGGGACCTGGGGGACCTGGAGGACCTGGGGGACCTGGGGGACCTGGGGGACCTAGGGGACCTGGGGACCTGGGGGACCTGGAGGACCTGGGGACCTGGGGACCTGGGGGACAAATTCCCAGGTATCCTAAAGAGCAGGGCTCAAATAATGGAGAGAAAAGAAAGAACTCCAAGTATCTACCTCTATGTTTGGGGGAAAGCATAATTCACAGAAGGAAGAGACACTTGAGAGCATTTTGTGATTTTTTGAGGTAAGACTCCTGCAGCCCAGGCTAGCTTTGAACTGACTCTGTATCCAAGCATGACCTTGGACTTCTGATTCTCCTGCCTCTACTTCCTGGGTGCTGGGATGAAGGCTGCCCTACAGCACCTGCACGCTTGAGATCTTTCACAGAGCAGGCTCAGAGATGAATAGTAAAGGGCATTTGTCAGGTACATCAAGGGCATCTCATTCCTGTCTACTTAGCTCTTTACAGAGGATTTTACCAGGGAAGAAAAGACAGGAAACCTCTAAACTCCCTTTAAACAGCTACCAGGTTCCCACCACCAAATCAAAGCCATCTGGAGTCGGGCTGGAGAGATGCTGCAGGAGTTAAGAACACACTCTGCTCCTGCAGAGGACCCGCATTCAGGTCCCAGCACCTTTGTTGATCAACTCACATCACCTAGAATTCCAGGTGATCTGATGCCCTCTTCTGGCCTCCGTGGACACCTGCACTCTCACGCATAGATACACACACACACACACACACACACACACACACACAAAACATATAATTTAAAAAATAAAAGGGATATTCCCAGTTAGACTCACAGAAGACTGCCTATCCTGTTTTAAAGTTTTCCTGAAGGCTATGATCAAATCAAGGCAGCCAGGGCAAAAATGACTGACACGCACACAAAAGCAGTAAACTATGAAAAGTTACAAACTAAAGAAACAAATGCAAGGAAAGAGGCTAGTCAACAAGCAATACTCACCATCTCTCCTAGCCTAGAGCACCAGTGGGCTGAAAGAAACTCGAGGTAGGATGGGATCCAGAGCATGCACGCTTCCTCGGTATGGTCAATTCCATCTTCGTAAAATAGGCTTTGTGCAGGCTTAGCAATGCTAACCCAGCAAGCCCAGCACTTGGAAGGCCATGGCAAGAACTCAGCAAGTTTAAAGCCTCGCCACACAGTAAATATCAGGCCAGCCTGGCCTATACAGTGAGTGCTGGGTCAGCCCGGGCCACACAGTGCAACTCTTGTTTCCAAACAAAAATGTGGGGTTGGTTTGTTTCTTTCTGTAGGACTTAGCATTCCACTCTATATTACTTAGAACCAAGCCTTGTAGAAATAAATCATGTCAAATACCAGGGATTGGTTTAAAAAACCCAGTGACAGGCTGGACCATGTTAGCTCACGCCTTTAATCCCAGCACTTGGGAGGCAGAGGCAGGTGGATCTCTGGGAGTTCAAGGCCAGCCTGGTCTATGGAGGGAGTTCCAGGACAGGTGGGACTGTTACACAGAGAAGCCCTGTCTCAAAAAAACAAAACAAAACAGTATTAAAAAAAAAAAAGCCCACAGAAACCCCAGCCAATGACCAATGACAGAGCTGAGAGGCTCAGTATGTGAGAATGCATAGGATACAAGCCTGAGAACGTAAGTTCTGATCCCAGGGCTCAAATAAAAAGCCAGGCATGGCCACGCACACCTGTGACTCTAGGACTGGGGAGCTGCAGGGTGTGGAGACAAGAGGGTCACTGGCTGCCAGCCTCACTCCAGGGTCAGCGTGAGAACACATCACAAGGCAATAAGGCAGAGAGGGACCCGGCAGGACATCTGCTCTCCGTTCCCTGGCCTCCGCACGCAGCATAGGCACCTGTGCCTCTCCCACACGCTCACAAAAATACATCACACACGTAGACACCATACACTTCCACACCGAAACCAGCCCTAAGAGAGGAATGGTTCTACGCCAGCAAAGACCATGTACAGAATAGAAGGCAGAATATTCCATTTCAACATCTCTATTAAAAACCCAATGATTCATTTATGAAATTACATGTAAAAAAAGGTAAAAATAAATAAGTAAGTAAAATATGTTCCTGGGAGACCTAAACAGAACTCTGCCTCCACAAAAAGGGGGGGGGGGGCGCTCCACAAATCCTCTGAACGAAGAACCTGGCGAGAGAGCTAGCAAGAGAAACGAAGCAAGGTGAGCCAACCCTTGCCAGGCGCCAGATCAGTCGTCCAAGTGTTTTGTGTCTTTTCAAGATTCTTGGATCTGTCTAAACTTCAGAAAGAATCTTACCAGATTTGTGTGATTATGATATTCATTTGACAACTATAAAATCTGGGCCCAGAGTAAACAGGGCAAGTAAACTGCCAGAAGCTACATGGTGGCCAAGCAGGTGGTCCAAGATGGGCTCCCCAGCAACACAAGCCCTAGCAACTGGGCTTGCGTGTACGCTTGCTCTGTCTCCCTGTCTCTGACTCTATCTGCTACACCCTGTAAAACAGCGAAAACCACAAAGAAAGGCTTAGGGTGTGACTTGGTGGGTAGAGTGCCTGCCTACCCTACAGTGAGGCTCCGGTCCACCCCCAGCACCATAAAACCAAGCAGGGCGGCTCACAGCTGCGATCCCAGCACTGAGGAGAGTTCAAGGTCATCCTGAAACACGCAGCAAGTTTGAGGCAAGCCTGAAGTATGTGAGACCCTGACCCATGACAAGGTATGAGGGCACATGAGAATGGCTCAGTGGTCAAGGGTGTTCACTGTTCCTACAGAGGACCTGAGTTTTGTGCTGCACACCCAAACTGGCAGGTTTACAAAAGCTTCTCTAACTCCTGCTCCAGAGAATCCAAAACACTCTCTTCGCCTCTGAACTTGCATGCACATAACCACACAGAGACACACATAATAAACATCAGTTAAAATGTGTAACTAAACTCATATCCATATTGATCTTCCATTGTAATAAATATAATAAAGCCTGCATCTAGACCTGAGGGTCTCCCGCTGGCTCTCACAGCTTTTCCAGTCTGTTCTGCTGACCCACTTCCAGCTTACACTGCTAACACTGTTGCAATGACAGAGTCTGCTATCCTGTAGACGTGGTGGCTTTCAACCAGGGGCAGCTCTGCAACCCTGGGGCTATTCTGTTCCAACATTGAAACTTCCTTCCACAGGGTGACACCTTGAGAGCCCTTTCCAGATTCCCTGAGTGGGGGTGCTACTGACATCTAGTGGGCAGAGGCCAGAGTTGCTGCTGAGTAAGGTAAAATCACAACAGAAGTCCTGTTAGAGCGGGAACTCCCATGCCCATTAAATGGCTGTTCATGGCCATTTGCTTAGTGTCTATGTTTAGGATCCAACTATCGCCTTCCAGAAATATACAACACCCCTTTGTGAACTTAAACATAATAAAAATCTATTCATTTAAGTGTGTACATGCACGTGCCACAGTGTGCTGCAGAGGTCAGATCAGAGCTTAAATTCTGGGATTCAGGAATGCACTACCATGCCCAGCAGAGTCGTTGCCGATTGCTAGAAGTGATTGTGGATGACAAAGCCTGAGCTGGAGAGAGCTTGGACTTCTTCCTGAAGAAGCTAGGTAGAGCTGGTGTTGGTTCTTCCTGGAACTAACTGCTGAGTCACCCATGAAGCCATCTGGGCCCGCAACTCTCTTTGGGCGGGTTTTAAATGATCAAACCAGAAGACTAGAGAGACGGCTCCGTGAGTGGTTAAGAGCATTCACTGCTCTTCCGGAGGACTGTGCAGGTGGATCACCAGCACCTGCAACCCCAGCTGGGGGGGTCTTCTGAACTCCAAGAATACTGCACTCCACACACACACACATACACACACACACACACAGAGAGAGAGAGAGAGAGAGAGAGAGAGAGAGAGAGAGAGAGAGAGAGAGAGAGAGAGAGAGAGAGATTAAAATAAACAGGGTGTGGTGGTGCGCACCTTTAATTCCAGCACTTGGAAGGAAGAGGCAAGTGGATTTCTGTGACTCTGAAGCCAATCTGGTATACATAGTGAGTTCCAGGCCAAGCACGGCTACAGAGTTGAGACCCTGTCTCAGTAAGTAATAAATAATAAAAGAAAATCATTTGTAAACTCCGTTATAGTTGCTTTCTATTACTGCGATAAAACATCAAGACCAAAAGCACCATGGGGAAGAAAGGGTTTACTTGGCTTACAGGTCACAGTCCATCACTGAAGGAAATCAAGCAGGAACGCAAGGCAGGAACTAAGGCAGAGACCATGGAGGGATATTGCTTGCTGACTTGCTCACCTGCTTTCTTATACAACCCAGGGCCAGCCAGGTGGCACCACCCACAGGGTGCTGGGCCCATCCCCAGCAATTCATTATTCAAGAAAATGCAAGCCTAGAGGCCAATATAATGGGGCATTTTCTCAATTCAGGTTTCCTCTTCCGGAGAAACCCCATCTTGCGTCAACGCTAGTAGAAATCTGGCCATTACAGACTCAAGCACCCTAGCTTTTTCTTGTGCTGTTTTTCTAGCTTTGCTTCCTAAGAATTTGTACATTTCATCTAATCAGCACAAAGTCATTAAAAATCTTATTTTTTTCTTTTATACATATGCAAATATTATATATATATATATATGTATATAAATTTGTGAGCATGCATGAAGGCAGTCATACACATGCCACAGCATATGTGTGGAGGTCAGAGGCCACCCGAGACTGACCATCTTCACCTGCTATCTTTTCTGTGATGGATTTCCTTGGTTGATCACTGCTGCCTAACTCAGGCTGGCTGACCCATCTCAGCTTGACGGGGCACGGAGACTCAAGGTGAGCACTACTCAGTCTGGCTTTACATGAGCTCAAGGGATTTGAATTCAAGAGCCTGAGCTTTGTGTATGGGAAGTACTTGGCCCACTGAGCCACGTTCTTAGCCTCCCTAGAGTTTTGCAAACTCTCGTGGTGTCCAGTGTGGTGTCTGAGTGAGAACGGCCTGCACAGGCTCACGTATTTGCATGCTGGAACTGCATGAGGTCTTGCTGGAGGAGGCGCATCACTGTGGAATGGACTCTGAGGTTTCAAAAGCCCACACCAGGCCCAGACTCTCGCTCTCTGCCTCCACTCTGCAGGTGAGAGGTAAGCTCTCACTACTGCCCCGGCACATGCCTGCCTACAGTCATGCCCCCTGCCATGACGGTCCGGACTCACCCTCTGAAACTCTAAACAAGACCCCATTAAATTCTTTCTTCCATAAGCAGCCTTGGTCATGGAGTCTCTTCACGGCAGCAGAACAGTAGCTCGGCCCCCCAAACGCTCCCTTTTCATCCCCAATACCGCACATTCGTCTTCTCTCGCTTCACTGGCTGACTTTGCAGTCTTCTAGGCTTTTCGGACAGAGCCAGCTTTGGTTTTTATAATCATCTCTATTCCAGGGATGTTCTTCTGTCTCATTAACCTCTTTATTCCCTCCCAAGGGCTTACTCTGTAGGTAATTTGCGGTTCATTTCTAACTTCTTAATATGTATTGATCTTAAGTCTTCCTTTACTAAAATAGGGACTTTGTCTCTGCAAAAACATTTGTTTCTTGTCATGGGGAAGGAAGCTCAAGACTGATAACCCAGAGAGATGGCTCAGAGGATAAGAGCACTGGCTGCTTTTCCAGAGCACCCAGCTTTGACTTCCAGCACCCACATGATAGACAGCTCCAAACACTTGTAACTCTGGTTCCGGAGGATCTGACACCCTTTGACTTCCAGCACCCACATGATAGACAGCTCCAAACACTTGTAACTCTGGTTCCGGAGGATCTGACACCCTTTGACTTCCAGCACCCACATGATAGACAGCTCCAAACACTTGTAACTCTGGTTCCGGAGGATCTGACACCCTTTGACTTCCAGCACCCACATGACAGACGGCTCCCAAACACCTGTAACTCCGGTTCTAGAGGATCTGACACCCTTTTCTGGCCTCCATGGGCACCAGGTAATAGTGCATAGACACACACTCAGGATAAACACCCATACACATAAAAAGTAGTAAAATAATTTATCTGCATCTGTTTCCATATTACCAAGTCTGGCATGGAGTCCCAAGTAGGCTTGGTCTCCCTCAGTATCCCAAAGGCGGAAGTGGCAACAGAAGACCCTCACGAGAAACAGAGCAGGAAAAAACAACTTAAAGAAAGATTTTTATTTATTTATCTATTTTGAGGCAGCACCTCATGTTCCCTGCATTGGTTAATGCCAGCTTGACAGAATCTAGAATCATATGGGAGGTGGGCCTCTGGGCATGCATTCGAGGGATTGCCTTAATTTCATTAGCTGATGTGGAAAAAGACCCTAATGGTGAGGAGGACCATCCCTTGGCTGGGATCCTGACCTGCAGCACAGAGAAGATGCTAAGCAGCAGCATGTATTCACTGTTCTGTCCCTGACTCTGGAAGCCATGTGGCCAGCTGCTTCAGGCTCTTGCTTCCTTGATTTCCCTGTCCCCTGCTGCACTGTGCCTTCAACTGTGAGCCACAATAGGCCCTTTCCCTGCCACTTACCATATTATCCTGGCAACCTGCATTCTATCTACAGAACCCATATAAGAAGCCAGATGTGGAGGCTCACATCTGTAACCACAGCATTCTTATTGAGAGATGGGAGACAGAGACAGGAGGGTCAGCTGGCACCCAGGGGTCAGCTATCCTGGTGTATGCCGCACACCAGCAGAAATAAGACAGATACTTCCCAACAAGGTGAAGAGAACCCACCCCAGGAAGTTGCTGACTTCACCGCATGCGCCATGGCATGCGTACACATGCATACACCACTCATACATACACACACACACACACACACACACACACACACACGCACGCACGCAGGCATGTATGCAGGCATATACGCACACCCCCAGCAAAATAAATAAATGTATGTAAATAGCAGCATAGACACTGGGGAAAAGCTCGAAAGGGTGAGATGGAGAGGAAACTGTGAGAAAATACAGCTCAGCAACATTGTCAGGACTCCGTCACAGGGAAGCTGAGGAAGTGGCCAGGCAGTCAGTGAGGGAGGCTAGCGGCACTTGCTGCCAGCCCGACAGCCTGAGTTCAATTCCCCCAGACCCACACGGTGGAAGAGGAGAACCTATCCCTCCCACAAAGTGTCCTCTGCAGCCCCTGAGAGAGAGAACAAATGTACAGCTTTTTTAAACTGAGTAATATTTAAAAAATAATTGGCAAGAGTAACAGGAAAATCTGCTGTTGTGGACGGAACAAATGAGGAGAAAACAACATGGAGACTGGGGACAGAGAGGTGACAGCAGAGCATCATGGGATGGTTACTATCGGTTTACTAGAGTACTTGAGAACCAAGGAGTCAACGGAGTCAACAGCAGCACCCTACCCCTCCAGAGCATGGGGAGCACCTTGTGCTTAAGAGGTCACCGTAATGCTCTTAGCAAAGACAAAGTTAATAAAAGAAAACTACAGTTCAGTTCATTTGAACAGCCCTAATTAAACCCAGATGGGTACAAAAAAAAAAAGCATGAAAGTTGGGGGGGGGAGCCCACATGGACATGAACGGGATTGCTGGGAAGGAGGGCTTCAGTGGGAGTAGGGGGAACTAAGAGATGAGTAGGGGAATATGATCAAACTACATTATATACATATATATGTGTGTGTGTGAAATTGGGAAGGAATAAATTTTTTAAATGATTTCTAATGGGGCTGGAGAGATGGCTCTGCTGTTGAGAGCACTGGCTGCTCTTCCAGAGGACATGAGTTTGATTCCAGCAACCACATGGCAGCTCACAGTTGTAAACTATTCTAGGTATCCAAAGCTTTCTTCTGGTCTCCTTGGGCACGAGGTGCATGTATGGTGCACACACTTGTATGCAGGCAAAAGACTCATATGCATTTTTTTAAAAAAGGAATAAAATAATTTTAAAATTAAAAAAAAAGTTAAGGAAGGAAATCGGGGTTAGAATGATGGCTCAGAGGTTGCTTGCTATTCTTAAAGAGGACCTGCTTCAGGTCCCACTGAACCATTCACAAGCACCTGTACCTGCAGCCCCTCGGGAAGACTCCCTCTTCTGGCCCCCAAGGGCAACAACATAACACATAAATGAAAATAAATCTTTTCAAAAAAGAAAAAGAAAATTATAGTTCAGCATCTCTCTGGAACACAGAAACAGCTTTTAAATTTTAATACGCAGAATAGCCCAATAACACAAAATAGATATACAGCGACAGGCTTATTTCAGAAATGAAATGTGGCCTGGTATTTGAAAATCAGTGCTATTCACCATATTAGCAGAAGAAAAGAACAGAATCTACTCAACAGAATGAGAATGAGCATGTGAACTCAACAGTTACTCATAATTTAAAAAAATCATAAGGCGCTGGGAACAAAAGGAGCTGTCTCCAGAGTAATGACAAGAATTTGAAAAGTCGACAGGAAAACTCATCGGTGAGACACCAAAGGCTCCTCCTGAATCCAGGAGACGATGGGGAGGCAGTGCGAGGACTCTCCTAGAACCTGCACCACACAGAGAAACTGATGCTCCACAAACAACCAAAGGGTACCACAGGCTGGCGAGGTGGCGCAGTGGGAAGAAGTGCTTACCACTGAGCCTGGCAACCTGAGTCTGATGCCTGGGACCCATGCCCGCAAGCCGTCCACCTCCACATGTGTGATGTAGCCCATAAACTACGGTATGCGTGTACCAGCACACGTGCGCATACTCACATACGCACACAAACACACTTAGAAGATCTTTTAAACATTCCATATGACTTGAAAAACAAAGAATTAATCATTTTAGAAGTATTTGTAATACAAAGTAAGTATCCAAAAATCTAATTCCTGAATATATATAATAATTTTTGAAACTGAAAAAATTAAAGTCGTTTACCAATAGTATCCAACACTATATATTTGTAAATAAATCTTACAAAACATAGAAATGACCTCTACAGAGAAACTGTAAAATGCCACTTAAATAAAAAATTAAAAGATCCCCACACTTGGAAGACTGGAGAAAGATCTCAAATTCAAGCCCGACCTGGGCTACAGGGTCAGTTCAAGGCCAGTCTGGGTTACAGGAGACCCTGTCTCAAAAAAGACAAATTGTGTCAACACTCTAATCAATCAATTCTGGCCCACAGGCTGAATGTGGTCTTCCACTTGTTCTCCTTTGGCCTTGACCTAAAAATGGATTTTATGTCTGAACAATTACAGTCTCATAACTGAGAACAGAAACCGTGAAGTCCAATTAAGCAAAGCACACCACACCTCAACAGATGTCAAGGCATGGGCCCCTCAGCAGAAGCAACTGGACACTGTGTTCAGTCTTCACTGCTGTGGTCTGGACCTCTCAGGTGTGGTTTATAAAGCTCTGACGTCTCCCTGCCTACAGCATCCCCTGCACACAATCCCTGCACTGCTTCGATGCTCTCTTTTGACCTCCATGGGTACCAAGCAGGCACATGGGGAACAGACATACAGAGACAAACACTCATACACATAAAATAAAACAAGCAGATCTTAGAGTATGGCCTTGAGTTTCTGTAGGCCCCAGGATGAAGTCCAGAAATGGAACACCTGGTGTGCACATGAGGTCACCAGACCACCAACAACAAAAAATTAAAACAAGTTTTCACACCAAAACACAGAACTGTACTGCCCTCTCTCTCAAGAATAATTCCTGCACATCTACCATGATTTTTGAAAATTAAAAATCCAATGCACAGAAATGCAAAAGTCTACTTCGACCAGTAACACAGCAGCCGACAAGACTAGTGGCAGCCTGGGTAGGACGCAACTTCCATACACAACCTGCTGTTAGAGCACAGACACACACAGCTCAGAAATGAGCTGCTGCAGGGGGACAGCTCAAAGTAGAATCTCCCAGGGAGGGGCTGGGTTGTGGCTCAGTGGTAGAGCACCTGCCTAGAATCCCCCAGTGAGGGGCTGAGGTGTGGTTCAGTGGTAGAGCACCTGCCTAGAATCCCCCAGTGAGGGACTGGGGTGTGGCTCAGTGGTGAACTCCTCCTGTAGTCTAGAAATCACAGGCCCTAGGTTCTTTCCACAGTACCACAAAACAGACAGACAGACAGACATAATTTACCTACTACAGGTGAACGAACACAAAACAAGTACACACCGTTCCTACAGCGAGTGTTAACAAGCATGTATGCATACCCAGACATATGTATCAGAATACTGTGACAGCTATTCTCAATAGAAAAAATCATCAGAGCCGGGCGGTGGTGGCGCACACCTTTAATCCCAGCACTCAGGAGGCAGAGGCAGGTGGATCTCTGTGAGTTCGAGGCCAGCCTGGTCTACAAGAGCTGGTTCCAGGACAGGCTCCACAACCACAGAAAAACTCTGTCTCGAAAAACCAAAAAAAAAAAAAAAAAGAAAGAAAGAAAAAAGAAAAAAAAAGAAAAAATCATCAGGACCGTGAATATTTGTCAATAACAGAATGGATAGGCTATGGCATATTCAGACACTGAGATATGGTAATGAAAATATAGTTCCACACATCCAATAGATACACATAAAGGAAAAGTGTAGGAATAGTCCCAAAACCAAGTGAACTGCCCTGGTTCCATTTGCAAAAAGTTCAAAATGAGGCAAAGCTCCTGGTGTTGCTTGGTGTCTGTCAACTTGACACTAAACTAGCCACGCCTGGGAAGAGAAGCTCTTAGCTGAGGAAACGCCTCTACATCAACACTGGCCTGCAGGTAACTCTGTAAGGCACCTTGCTTAATGGTTGATCTGAAGGGCCGAGCTTGCCCTGCATGGTATAAGAAAGCGGTTGAACAAGCCATGAGGAGTGAGCCAGTCCGCAGTGTTCCTCCATGGCTTCCGCCCCCCGTTGCTGCGCTGGTTTTCCACAGTGGTGACCGCTAGTGGAAGTGCAAAGGCAAGAGTGGATTATCAAGTTGGCACAGGTTGTTTCTTTTAAATAGCAGTACTCAACGCTGCCTAGACAGGGATATCATTCCCTGCGTGGGACTGTGAATCCACGCACACATTTTGGAAGTAACGTGGAAATGTGATTAAGGAATCTAGAGTATCAAACTCTGTTGACCTGGAAATTACACTTCTAAAAATTTAGGTTATGGGAATGATAAAGCTTACAGCCCAATACTGAGGCGCAAGACTATTCAGCCAAGCCTCTCTATCATGCTGAGACACAGAGCCACAAGAGGTTCAATGCCAAGCAACAGTCCACGCATCTATAGTGCGGCTATTCAGTCAACACCTTTGGTGGCATTTCAGGTGACATCTGTGAACTCTACGGCTGAGGAAGATATTCCTGATGAGAGCAGGGCTCGGCGTAGACAGGTGGGCTAGTTGCTTGTCCTACGGCTGTGATAAAAATGCCCTGACAAAAGCAGCTTTAGGGAGGAAGGGTGCCTTGGCTCCCAGTTCACGGGTGCAGTCCATCGCGGTGGGGAAATCAAGGCAGCAGGGCAGAGGCAGCCAGTCATATTGCATCCACAGTCAAAAGGAGAGAGCAATGCACGCTCACATGCTCACACTCAGCTAACTTACTCCTTTATATGCATTCCAAACCAAGCCCAGCGATGGCGCATCCCAACTGTAGAGTGGGGCGCCCACCTCAGTTAACCTAGTAAAGAGAAAGCCCCCCCCCAAGGCTTGTCTCCTCGGTCCTGCCAAATCAGCATTCAACATTAGCCATCATGGCGGGATTCTCAAAAAGGGAGGGTGAGCAAAGGTTGAGTGAGTTTGTTTTCTTAGACCCTCGTTCCCACCAAAGCCTTGGAAAAACCTGTTCTAGAAGAATGCTAATGCCAGGCAGAGATCTTCATGTTGGATTTGTAAGAAGCCGTGGTAACAGGTGGGTGTGGAGACAGACACTCACGACTGAAGATCGCTGCCACCAGGTGGAAGAGGGGGTCCACAAAGAGTACTATAAAGAGGTCAGAGACCAGTGTCACCAAAACCAGTAAGTGGCTGCTCACGGTGCGATCCTGCCCAGATAGCACGCCAGTCCCCATGACTTACATCTGCACACTGACTTGTATGTCTGAAGATACGGACAGAGAAGCAAAGCCCCCGGCAGTATTTTCAGAGACACAGCCCATCCATCATTCCTGCGGTAAACTCACATGAACAGAAGTGGCTGATCCCAAGGCACATGGAACACAGGGTATGGGAAAAACACCCAACGTAAGCATCATCGGTCTCCCCAAACTACCACAACAGGGCCAGTTTGACAAGAATGCTGGGTGACTGGGAACCACACGTCCTCATATCAAACTGATAAACTCAACAGCAGACTGACTTTCCAGAAATGCTGCGTAAGCCAACCCAAGTCTGCGTCCCAAATAGTAAGAAAACAACTCCCCCCTTCCAGGACTTGGTTGTTTAAACGCAAGACTTTGGAGGTCAGGAATGTTTAGATTCGTTAATAAAACTAAAAAGAAATAAAAAAGACCGATTACAGGTGACCTGGCCCTTAACTGAAGCTGATCGAGTTCCCTCTCTGGAACACTAACTAGTGACATGTCCTGCAGGGACAGAACTCACGTCTGTTGTTCTAAAGTAAAATCAGAAACGACAGCAAGTCGGACCTGCCAGAAGAGGCAGGGCCGGGGAGATGGGATGGCAGCTAAACACACCTGTTCAAGTCTGGAGATCTGCCTTCCATCCCCGAGACCTGGAGGGGGAAGCAAAGAACCAACTCTACAAGGTCATCTTCTAAGCTCTACATGTGTCCTGTGGCACTCAAACACACTCAAACACACACACACACACACACACACACACACACCACACACCACAGTGACAGGCTAGGGCTGGATTGATGGCTCAGCAATTTAAAAAAAGTGTACTGCTCTGCCAGAGGACCCAAATTCAACTCCTAGTGTCCACAGCAGGTAGCTCACAACCATTAGCAATTCTAGCTCCATGGGATCTACACACACACACACACACACACACACACACACACCCAACACGAGTACACACAGAGAACCTATCAGGCCAGGGCTGCAGCTCAGGCAACACACGGAAGGAGCAGTATGCTTGTCTGGCATGCACAAAGCCCCTGGCTTCCATCCCCAGCACCGCATACACTCCAGGGATTGTTCTTTATGCAAAACTGAACATTTCTGACTGGTCCCAGGAGCAGCTGATTTTCCCTAGTGTATGGCTGGATTTAGGAACACAACAAGTAGCTGGATATAAATGGTATTTATTCTAACCCAATACCTTAAGGACCAATTGAGTAATTCTTCTGTTCCTCTGAAGGCAAAGGAGTCTCTCCCACACGTAGGGCCTTCTTGCAGGCCCTCATCAGAGGTATGAGTTATCTTTAAATCGTCATAAATCAAACAGACCCCAAATGGTCTCTAACATCTTTATTTCCCCAAAAGTGCTAAGAAAGATTTTTCAGATGTCAATTTGAGAAAGTGCTTCCTTCCTCCTCCCGGCTTTACTAGTAAAGACATTAGCTCCTGATCATTCCTTCTAATGCCCCTTTCCTCTCAAACTCTGCTTTTAATAAGTCAAATATGATGATTCTCATAAAAGATTTCGTTTGTCATCTCCAAAATGGGGATGGCTAGGCTCGAAATTTAAAACAGACCTAGAGATGAGCAGCCTTGAAGGATCCCACTGGCAAGAAAACTAAAGAGAGCTCACCGGCATGGGGCAGAGGCCCTCCACTCAAGTCACCAAGACAGCCTCAGGGGTAAAAGGGTCTTGCAGGCAAGAGTCACGATTTGAGTTCAATCCTCAGAACCCTCCACATGGTGGAAGAAGAGATGTCCTCTACCCTCCAAACAAGTGAGCGTGTACACACACACATACACACCCACAGAGTAAATAAATGTAAAAAAGAAATTTTCATGGCCACTTTAGTGGTGAAGGACCAAAATTTGTTACCAGCCTTGCTAAGACTATGAAAAGCCTCCCCAGAGGTGCAGCCCATGCCCCTTATCCCAGGGTAATTCACTCCCTGACGCCCAGGCACACCAGAGACGGTCACAGTGCAGACCTCCAAATGTGTCTACCACACACATTCAGTGCCTTCTCTACTGACACCCCACACCGGGGCATTAACTTTTGCACTCTGAAGGATGATAGTAAAATGAGAGATCATGGTTCCCTTTCTTCAGCTACACAGACTGGTTCCCACTGTAGAGGGCATGCCTTGTTCCCACTGTAGAGGGGCATGCCTTTCCACTTCCCAGCTAGGTCCTGGGCTGATCTGAGTCAAGCAGCGTCACTGCCTGGGGTCCTGTTCTAGCTTTTGCTCTCTGGTATGATAAATACTCTGACCAAAAGCAACTTAGAGTAGGAAAAGATTTGGCTTAAATTTCTAGGTCACAGTCCATCACTGAAGGACATCAGGGCAGAAACTAGAAGGAGAGGAAGGAAAGTCAGAAATTCAAGGTCATTCATGGTTACAGAGCAAGTTTGAGGCCAGACTGGGTTACATGAGTACCTGCCTTAAAAGAAAAAACAAACAAGCAAACAAACAAATTTTTAAAAACCCAAAAAATGTTAGGTAGCACATATCTTTTAATTCCAGGACTTGGGAGGCAGAGGCAGGGGATCTCCATAGAGTTTGAGATCAGCCTATTCTATAAGCCAATTTCAAGCCAACCAGGGTTGCATGGTGAAACTATGTCTCGATAGACGGACGGACAGACGGACGGATGGATGGATGAATGGACAGATGGACAAATGGATGAACAGATAAATAAGAACACACATTAAAAAGTACTCCATCCTGGAAGCAGAAAGTGACAGACCTCTACAGAGAACCACCCATCCATCAACCATCATACAAAAGCACATGTCTGTCTTAGTTACTTTCTCACTGCCGACAGCTACAGGAAAATAACTTAAAGGGCTGGGGCTGGAGAGATGGCTCAGCAGTTTGCTGCTCTTGCAGAAGACTCAGGTTCAATTCCCAGCAGCCACCGGGAGGGTCACAACAGTCTGTAACTTTTGTTAAAAACGATTTGGTGCCCTCTCTTTGGGCACTGTATGCACGTGGTACACAGACATACAAAAAAAAAATACTCATGCATATAAAATAAATAAAAATAAGTCATTTTTTAAATTTTATGACTACACTCTGTCTACCATCTCCAACACACCACTGAGATGGTTTCAGTAAAAACCTTATGTATTTCCAATGCTTAAGTATCTACTTTTCCCCCTTAAATGAGTTGATTCCCTCTTTCCTTTTGATTACTTCTTTTGTGGGTACACATATTTATACATATACACATATGTACACTCATCTGCGTGGTGTGTACACTCATCTGCGTGGCGCCTGGGGTAGCCTTGGGTGTTGTTTCTCAGGTGCTATCTACCTTTGGTAGGGAGAGTAGACTTGTTCAGATGAGGGCAGTGCCCACGAAGGCACTGCCAGAAGAGAGCGCAGAATTGCTTGGAGCTATGAGCCACCTGATGTAGGTACTGAGCTGGGACCTACTGGGGTCCTCTGGAAGAGCAGCAAGTGATCAAGTAGGTGTTCAACCATCTCTCCAACTTACATTGCATTTATATTTTTGGTGTTTGTTTGTTTTGAGACAGTTCTCTCAGTGGCCTGGAGTTCTCCAAGTAAGCGAGGCTGGCTAGCCACTGAGCCCAGGGATCCACCGATATTTGTTGCCCCAGTGCTGGGATCCCAAGAACATGCCACTATGCCTAGCTTTTTATATGGTGCTGGGATGTGAACTCAGGCCCTCACCCTTGCTCTAAAGGCACTTTACCGATGCCACTGGCCACCCTTCTCTATTATCTCTCCTTCTTCCTGACCTCCCTGGGCTCTTTGCCCCTTGCTCTTAGGGCTGTTTGTGCACTGATTCCCTGGTGGTAGATGGCAAACCACCTTCAATCCCAAGCATGCTTCCTCCTCCTAAGCAGTCTGCTTGAGATACTCGGTTTTATGTAACAAGCCATCCAGAAAAAAGAACACATTTTCCATGCTTCCTTGAGCAGAGTGTGGCTAAGGAACTGAGCTTGGCAAACAAGATACCAATGAAACAGTTATATAAATCACCCAAAGAGATGGAAAGATGGCTCAGCAGTTAAAAGTGTACACTGCTTTTGCAGAAGACGCAAGTTTAGTTCCCAGCATCCATGTCAGGTAGCTCACAACCTTTCTGGTCTGTACAGACTCACATGCACATACCAGTATATATAGACAGACAGACAGACACACACACACACACAAACACATACATACATACATATACATACACACACACACACACACACACACACACACACACATAATTAAAAAAATAAAAATCAATCTTTAAAATTTGTTGAATGTTGCATGCCAAGGGAGAAAAGAAGGAACTGGAGGCTGCATTCGAAGCCCTTGCTCACCTACCCCAGGTATCGATCTCACACATCTCAGTCTCTGTGGAATCTGCACTGTGCAGCTGATCTGGATCCACGCCACCCTCCCCTTAGGCTTGAACCTGGCTCTCCATGCAGCATGCTTACTTTCACTATTTCACAAGTATCTTTGCATGGTGCGTGTGCGTGTGTGTGTGTGTGTGTGTGTGTGTGTGTACGCGCGCGCGCGCGTGTGCGCATGGGGGGGTGTGCGTGCGTGTGTGGGGTGTGTTGTGTGTGTGTGCTTGATTTTTTGTTTGTTTTTGTTTTTCGAGACAGGATTTCTCTGTGTAGCCCTGACTGTCCTGGAACTCACTTTGTAGACCAGGCTGGTCTCAAACTTAGAGATCCACCTGCTTCTGCCTCCCGAGTGCTGGGATTAAAGGCATGTGCACTACAAATATCTGTAATGGTAGCTTCGGAACCTTTAGCATTATCCATGGTTAAGAATACTTGATGTTAATCCCAGCACTCGAGAGGCAGAGGCAGGCAGATCTCTGTGAGTTCGAGGCCAGCCTAATCTACAAGAGCTAGTGCCAGGACAGGCTCCAAAGCTACAGAGAAACCCTGTCTCGAAAAACAAAAACAAACAAACAAAAAAAAGAGTACTACGGGCGGTGGTGGCGCACGCCTTTAATCCCAGCACTCGGGAGGCAGAGGCAGGCGGATCTCTGTGAGTTCGAGACCAGCCTGGTCTACAAGAGCTAGTTCCAGGACAGGCTCCAAAACCACAGAGAAACCCTGTCTCAAAAAAAAAAAAAAAAAAGAGTACTTGATGTTTTTCCAGAGAACCAGAGTTTGGTTCCCAGCACATACATAGGGCAGCTCTCAACTGCCTGCAACTCCAGCTCCAGGGAACCCAAGCCCTCTTCTGGCCTCCTCAGACCCCTGCACTCATAATGGCATACACACACACACACACACACACACAAATAATAAGAAAAAAATTAAGCTGAATGTCTGAAATCCCAGGCCTGAGCTTTCTTTGCTGGTACTCATCTTGGTCTTGCCAGTAAGAAGCCATGCTGGGCAATAAACTCCATACAAACGCCTCTCTCCTTCTATCCTGAAGAGAGCAGGGGCCTCCACTGCCTTGTGTATCACTGCCCTGTGGCTAGGATTAACCTTACCAGATATTAAGCAATTAATAATTAGTTGTTGGACAAAGTGACAGTTGAAGTGTTGTGTAATTGGGACATTTGCATTTGTTTATGGACAGGTGTGCAGAGCTGAGTAGCCCAGTGGCAGAGTGTATGCTTAGCAGGTGTGAAGCCCTGAGCTCAACCTCCGTCATCAAGAAAAACAAAAACAAAAACCACAAACACATAGAGAACCCGTCTCGGAAAACTGAAAAAACAAACAAAAAATACAAGGGAAAGGAAGATCTATAAGTGTGAGAAGAAGGCAATCCATTTTTACCAAAAACTACTATGGCATGATTCTAGCATAAGAAAAACACACATACATACATACATACACATACATATAGTATGATTACAACAACATATGCACCCAAAACCCAAGCTTAAGTGAGGGTCAGTATGTGGCAAGTTCAAAGCCAGCCTTAACTACGAGACCCTGAGAATCAACTGGAAAAATTAAAATGGGTTATATATCAATTAAAATACTCTGAAGAATTTCTTAAAACTAAGAGATAAGATTACTACACGTGAAATAACAATTGCATAGATCTATACAACAACATGCAAACAACACTTCCAGGCCTAACATCAAAAATAAAGGTCAGCCGGGTGGTAGTGGTGCACAGCTTTAATCCCAGCACTCGGGAGGCAGAGGCAGGTGGATCTTTGTGAGTTCGAGGCCAGCCTGGTCTACAATAGCTAGTTCTGGGACAGGCTCTAAAGCTATAGAGGAACCCTGTCTCGAAAAGACAAATAAAAGTGTGGAGAGATGGTGCAGCAGCTAAGAGCACTGGCTGCTCTTCCAGAGGACCCAGGTTCAATTCCCAGCACCCACATGGCAGCTCACAACTGTCTGTAAATCCAGTTCCAGGGAAACCTGACACCTTCACACCAATGCACATAAAGTTTAATAAATTTTTAAAAACAAATAAAATAAAATAAAGATCAGTAGCAGCTGCTGGGCATAGGGTCGCTGTGCCAGCACCAACCAGGAAGTCCTTGTCTTGGTGACATCTAGTAATCTGGCCACTCCAGATTCAACTGACTCCAGCGGTCCATCAGCTGTATCTACAATGCACACAGTTCGCAGAAAAGAAACATAAATTTTACCCCTGCAAACATCCATTTAAAACACTGTGTTGAAAGATCTGTATGCAAAGTCAAATTTGGATATTAAATTTCTGTTCTGCTGGAAAACCAGCAACCTCCAGGCAGAAGATCTGCAGGGAGCTGCCTGGATTTGGGAGGCATTTGGAAGATATATGGATGCTAATATTCTTTATACGGTATGTGAGCCAAAAGTCAAAGAAAGTACATATAAAACTCTATTACCTTGTGGACAGACAGAGCTTGAAGACTATTTGTCATTTTTAGACAGTAGCCACTGCTGCTCAAGCCCCAATCTTCTCGAAGCTGACCTCAATATACAACTAGCTGGGAGAAAAAGACAGTTTACTGAAACAAAAAAATAAGTATTGTTTCCTGAAAGTCACCCTCTGTTCTGTGTATTTATAGTCAGCTAGCTCATCAAGATGTTCTGGAATCAATTTTCTAGTGCTACAAAACAACCATCATCATTTCAGCAAACTTCCAAAGATAAGTAACAATTACAAAATATGGTTATTTTATGTTGGGGACTTCGATAGGGAGGTGGCTTTGTTTTGAGATACAGTCTCCAGAAATAGCTGGGGGGGAGGGGGTTGGTTACAGAAGTGTGAATGGGGAAGGTGACCTCAAAACTGACGGGGGGGGGAGAGACAGAGAGAGAGAGAGAGAGAGAGAGAGAGAGAGAGAGAGAGAGAGAGAGAGAGAGAGAGAGAGACCACACACAGAAAAGGTTAGGAAAGACCCAGTCCCTAGAACGCATGCCCTGTGACCTAGTGCCTCCAAACAGGCTCCGCCTCCTACTTGCTGCTGCAGCCACCACCACCAATGTCATCACCACAGGAAGTGTCTTCCCATTAGGTCAGAGCCCTCGGGACCCAGCTGTCCCTGGATCTGTCCTCACTGACCCAGTCAGAGGTTATATTTTATTCTCTACCATTTTCTCCTGGCAGTCTCTCAATCCAACCAAACTGCCAATCAGGACTAAGCATCAGCGGGCTGAAGAGATGGGCTCAGTAGTTAAGAGCACTTGCAGAGGACCTGAGCTCAGGTCTCAGCACCATGTCAAGCAGCTGACAACCAACCGCCTGCAATTCCAGTTCCAGAAGGTCTAATATTCTCTTCTGGTCTCTGCAGTCAACCCTACATGTGTGGCATCAGACACACACACACACACACAATAAAACTAAAAATAGCTTTAAAATGAAAGTTAATTAAAGTTACAGCCGGGCAATGGTGGCCCGGGCCTTTAATCCCAGTACTCAGGAGGCAGACGCAGGTGGATCTCTGAGTAGGAGACCAGCCTGGTCTATAAAGCAAGTTCCTGGATAATCAGGGCTACACAGAGAAACTTTGTCTCAAAAAAGAAAAAAATAAAGATCACATCTCATTTCTTTACTCGCTTCTTTGTAGCTCTCTTTATTAGCCCTCAGCTTCAACATTCAGCCCGTAACATTTTCACGGTCAGAGATGAGCAGGGCAGCTATTAAATGTTCATCTGCGTGAATTGTGGGCCACTTCAAAGACTGGTTAGTTTAAACAGTAGGCACAGGTTGGAAAGATGCCTAAAGTCTGTAAAATGCTTGCTGTACAAGCAGGAACACCTGAGTTTGACCCCCAGAACACACAAAAGAACTAGATGTGGTGATGTGTGCCTGGAACCCTAATGCTTTAGAAACTCTCTGACCACTGTAGGGTCTCAGGTCAATGAAAGACTGCCTCAAAATAACCTGGGGAGCAGCCTCTGAGGTTGACTTCTGGCCTGCATACAGACACATGCAAACACAAATAGTAACTCGTATAGAACACTCCCTTAACGAGTATGTGATTTAACTCCCTCAAGCCATCCCAGCACCTGGAGTTTGCCAAGCTAATGTTTGCTTTTGGGTTTGGGGGTTTTATTTTTTTGTTTTGTTTTGAGGGGAACAGGGTCTCACTATGTGTCCCTGGCTGGCCTTGAATTCACAGAGAGCTAAATACCTGGGGCATAAAATTCAGTGACAAAGAACTTGACAAACATATATGTGATCTCGGCTTCAATTCACAGCACAATGAGAGAGAAAAAGAAGATACACACAAGGGACAACTGTTTCCAGGAAGACATTAAAACTTTTTTAAAGATTTGTCCTATTATTTATTTACATGTATGTTTGTGTGACTCTGTGTGTGTGTGTGTGTGTGTGTGTGTGTGTGTGTGTGTGTGTGCACATGCACGCATGTGCACAAGTGCATAAGACTGCAAGCGCCCACAGGAACCAGAAGAGACATCAGATCTCCTGGAACTAGAGGTGCAGGTAACTGGGAACTGCTGGGAACTGACCTCCCTTCCTCCGCAAGAGCAGTGCAGGCTTCTAACCACTCAGACATCTCCCCAGCCCCAAGACATTAAATTCAGATGCTCTGACTTCAAATTACTCAGGAGCTCACACTGACACTCGGTTACTCAGGAGCTCACACTGACACTCAGGAGCTCACACCAACACTCGGTTACTCAGGAGCTCACACCGACACTCGGTTACTCAGGAGCTCACACTGACACTCGGTTACTCAGGAGCTCACACTGACACTCGGTTACTCAGGAGCTCACACTGACACTCGGTTACTCAGGAGCTCACACTGACACTCGGTTACTCAGGAGCTCACACTGACACTCGGTTACTCAGGAGCTCACACTGACACTCGGTTACTCAGCTCACACCGACACTCGGTTACTCAGGAGCTCACACTGACACTCGGTTACTCAGCTCACACCGACACTCGGTTACTCAGGAGCTCACATACTCAATTCCAAAAATGTTTGGAAATCAGCTTTATACTTAAACGAAGGTTGTCTGTTGACATCCCAAGTAGGCATGCTGAATGCTGCTACCCAGCACACTGCACTATGGACCTTGTGGAGATGTTATTCTTTTTAAATGCATGACAGGAAGAAGACATCAAATGGACATAAAGTCAACACACTAAAGAGAAACCTGGTAAGAGTCATCACATGGGAAATACCCTTTACACCTCAAAAAAATCTGAAGATTTTCTGAGCCAGAAAGTAAGTAAGCCAGAAAGCCAGTAAGGCTCAATGGGTAAAACTGAGAAATCCTTCCTCAATGAAGTAGAAGGAGAGAACCAACCCCAAATACTGTCTTCATGACTTGATATGCGCCCATACACGCATATCACCCAATAATAATAAATACTTAAAAACTGAAGGTGTGGGACTGGAGAGGGTTCAGCAGTCAGCAGTACTTGCTGCTCCTGCACAAGTTTGCCGTCCAGTATCCACATGGGGGGCTCACAACCGCCTGCTACCCTCCTCTGGCTCTGAAAAGACGGCTCTGTGCCTTGGAGCACTAGTTGCTCTAGCAGAGGCCCAGATTCAGTCCCTGTCACCCACACGGCCGGGGTCTCACACCCTCTTCTCAGCTCGATGTACAAGGCATGCACACAGTATACATGCAGGCAAAACACTCACACACATAAATTTTCAAAAAATAATATAAAGAAAAATCCAAAAGAAAAGCAAGTATTTTAATCTTTCCGTATTTTAAAGAAAGACGAAGTAAACACAACTCCATTCATTTCCCTTCCTTATTTACTCCTTTTTAGGATGACGACAGAACTCTTACCTTTGCAGCTAAAGCTTTCAAACTGTCTAGGAACCGTTGCCAGAAATCTTTGAAGAGCGGGCGGTCGATCTTCTTCAGGCTGTCTTTGGTGCTGGCATCCACGCTCACGTACAACTGAGTAACTGGTGTGAGGTTCCTTGGTAATGAAAAAGGAAACAAAAGAGAAAATACTGCCTCCATCAGATCCCATGACATAAAATCTATCGTCTGGAAGAGACAACTCAGCACTGCTCTGGTCTAGAAGGGTCCATCTGGCCCACTTGTCCAAAGCACCTATTTTGTTTTCTTTCTGGCAGAGCTAGGAATGGAAGCTAAGGCCATGTGCAGCTAGGGAAGACTCCGCCCCTGAGCTACAGCCCAGCCACAGTGACTTCAGAATGCGACACAACGGGAAGTGTAATAAGCTGAAACATCACACTAATTATTTGAATCTGGTCCATCTTTGAACACTAGGTTTCAATGGGAAGATGAAATGAAGCCTAGTCCGAGACTTGCAGCCGCGGTGTAGCAGTTGGACAGTTAGACAGGGTCTCCTCATGAGTTCTGCCACGCGCTCATGCAGGTGGAAACTCCTAACTGTGTCCTGTCTGGATCAACGGGCCACCTGCATCCCCAGGTCACTGGAAGAATCTCCAAAGGACAGGAAATGCACCCAGCCCACACACCTTATGTGAAGAGCACTGAGCCACCACATCCACGCTTCAGAAGAAGGAATGGGTGCCTCTAGCCTCACCTAGGCTCAGACGCCAGGCAGCTCACCTGATTTCCTCGGGGAACTGTGCGTTGGTGACGAGGAAGCTGGAGATCCCTTGCTGGTGGAGCAGCTTCAAAAGTCGGTTGATCTCTGGGTACATTATGGGCTCCCCCACAAGTGACAACGCACAGTGCTTGACCTCCATCCCCTCTTCAAAACGCTCTGCCTTGAGCCCTGGCACACCTGAGAACCCCGGGAAGAGCCAAGTCAGAGCAAGGCATAGACACAGCGTGACACTTCCGCCACCAATAGCGCTGTGACTTTAGCGGAAACTCCTTCCCTATTTTTTGAAATGGGAGCTCACTTTGTGGCCCAGGCTGGACCAGAATGCTCCTGCCTCAGCCCCAGAGCCGTGGTCACAGAAGCAAGCCACCACACCCACCTTAACACTCAATTCTCACCAGGCGGTAGTGAGAACAGGCCTTTAATCCCGGCACTCAGGAGGCAGAGGCAGGTGGATCTCAGCTGAGTTTGAAGACAGCCTGGTCTACCAAGCACATTCTTGGATAGCCAGGACTACATAGTGAGACTCGGTCTCAAGAAAACAAAACGCTGGGGATGCAGAGACAGGAGAGTGCCTGGCTCAATGTCAGCCAGCCTCACCTACTTGATAAGTTTCAGGTCCCTATCTCAAAACAAACAAACCAAAAAAATAAAATAAAATAAAAATAACAGGATGAGCAGAGCCTGCGGAAGGACAACTGCTTGTGAGCTCGAGCACGCACAGGTGTACACACACACATACACAATCAGTGAGTATTGCCACTACCACCCCAACAATAACCAAGAACAGAAAATGGACTTGGAAATAAAAACATGAAGGTCCGCGCCCCGCCCCCACCTGGGATCTAATCACCGCAACGCAGGTCAAAAAGCTAAAAGTGACAGATGGCATCTGTGTGCCCGACACTCTGCATGTGCATTTCCTGTCAGGATTTCTGAGTGAGAGTTTTTCTTGCGTTATCAAAATCTAAGATTTAACTCAAATAAATCCAAGTTTTAAATAAAACTTGATCCTTAAACTCAGTCTGTGTTGCCAAGACAACCTAGCGCTGAGCCTAACGAGCCTGGTTAACTTTAAACTCCCCGTGAGCAGCAGAAGAGAAGGTGGATCAGCCTCCGACTCTGCCTGGGGAACAAGGAAGTGCTGGCTAGGCCTTTCGGGGCAGCACACACACACACACACACACACACACACACACACACACAAACAAAACAAAAATAAATAAGCAAAAATGAAGGCTTGCTGGTGACACGGAGCAAGACGGTGAGAGTTGAGGGACCAGGAATGTGGCTAGTGTGGTGTGAGCTGAGTCTATGTGGAAGGTACAACCAGCACGGGTTCTGCTGACCGGACATGTGCAGGAGAGAATAAGGAGGCCCACAGTGCGGTGTAGAGTGTGTGGGCAGAGCAACCGAACCCTGACCAAGAGACAAAAGCAGCAACCAAACCAACAAGGTAACCAGAAACCTAACTGACAGAGAGAGGGGAAGTACGCAGAGTGTTAAAAGTCAGACATGAAGCTGAACTGTCTGTCAGACAGCTGAGTGTATACGAAGTGTACAAACGTGGGCTCTAAACGACTCTAAAAGAGAGGATGGTTTCCAGAAACAGCATGCACACACACACACACACACTCCAATTTACAAAATCTTAACCCTTCCGAGTTTTCCCAGTTTGTGTTGCTAAGCAACTTCTGCACCGCTCCCTCATCCCCGCCAGCTTCCTCATCCTGAATCGTCACCAGAAAGTTCATCAGATGAACTAGGGAGCGAACTGAAGCAGGACTTCAGGATTCACCTGATGTTAGAACGGGCCACACGAACACAGCATGGCACAATGACACACTGCTCCCAACACAATATTCTTATTTCTTCTTGGTTACTTCGGACAGGGTCTTACTGTGAAATCCAAGCTGGCTTCAAACTGTGAAGCCCAAGGTGTTCTAGAACCTGCTATCCTCCTGCCTCAGCCTCCTGAGTACCAGGTGAGTACATCACCATGCTTGGCTCAAGTATCTCCATATCTGAAGTCAGGGCTAATAGGAAATGAAACATTCTCTTCTTTGTTCTCACAATGATAGAGGTCCTGGCTAAACATCTTGCTGGGAGCGACAGCCAAGACAAACATTTGATGGAGACTTCTCAATGTCACAATGTCAGGTGTGTGCACGTGTTTGCATTGGTTGCACATGTAAGATCAGAGGGCAACATCCTCATTCCTCAGGCATCGGCCCTTGTATAGAAATGGGGTCTCTCACAGCCTGTAGATGCCGAGGAAGCAAAGCCCCAGAGATCCATCTGCCTCTGTCTCCCCAGCACTGGGATGACATGCACATGCCACTGTGCCCAGATTTCTTTTGTCGTTTGTGGGGATTGAACTCGGGGTGTCAGCTTGTACAACAAGCATTGAACTATCTCCTCGGCTCCTACAACGTCAGACTTCTGTGTTCTGCCACTCTCCAGCCCTTTCGTAAATCACTTTCAGAAGACAGGGACTGGAGAGATGGCTCAGAGGTTCAGAGTACTTGCTGCTCCTGCCACGGACCTGGGTTTGGTCTGAGCACCCACATGGCAGCTCAAAACCCTCGGCAACTCCAGTTCTGGGCAGTCAGGATTTTCTATCATAAAGGACAGACCAAGGAAGCAAGCTGCACATGCTCTCTGCACCTCCGTGCCGCTGTCCAGTGTGGCCTTCAGCAGCCTTTTGTGTGTCTGTTCTAAGTACAAACAGGAACTCTAGCAACAAGTGTCTATTTCATCTGCACCTTAACCAGGACCCAGGACGTGCTCAACAGTGCAGTTGCCCACTTGGTGGCCCAGGGCTCACTTCCCAAGACTGTACCCGCCCATCAGGGTGGTGTTCAGCAGGGACAGGGTATAATAATGCGAGCACAGGCTGAGCTGCATTGAAGTCCTGACCCACTTTTGATCAATGTGCGATTAATTGTGCTTGTGTATAAAGATGCCAACAAGGGATGTGAGAAGAAAGCCAGCTTAATGCCTGGGTGGAGGAAGCTGAAGAGACAATGATTGCCCACCCAACCCAGAGCACAGAAGGGAAGCATCTGAAGAAGAAGGAAAAAAAAAACACAAAACAGCTCTAGGCTGGTCAGTGTGCTAATGTTAGAAAACCAGAGACAATGGGCAACAAGACCCATGACCTCAAAAGCAAAATCAAGAGCTGAGAGGCCAGGCCTACTGGAAGGAGTGGGTGCCTCCCCAGCAGGGTGGGGAGCTGCTCTAGAAAACAAAGAATCTCAAGTCAGGATAAAAGACATTCCTTCTGTTGTTGTTGGGGTATGTTTCTTTGTTTTTGAGACATGGCCACATCTAGCCCAGACAGGTCTTGGATTTAATACACAGCCAAGGATGGCTTTGAACTCCTGACCCTACTGCCTCCACTTCCCCAGTGCTGGGACTACAAGTGTGCACCACCACACCCAGTCTAGGGCTGGAGCCCAGGGCTTCATACGCGTGCCAGGAAAGCCCTCTCCTAGCTGAGCCACAGCTCCAGGCTGACGTGCTATCTAAGAGTGTAGCTGTAGAGATAGGCTGGGGTGGAGGAGCCCCGATAGCTGCTAAGAGGAGAAAGGAGGACCTCAAGAATGGATATGCATGGCGGGTGATAAAGAGGAGGAGGAGAATGAAGCAGAAGAAGAAAAACTGTTTCTGAGAATTTCTGGTTACAGCATACAAATGCCATATTAATCTGCAGAGCCTAAATGACACTAATATGCTCCCTCTCTTCCCTTCTCTGTCTCTGTCCCCTCCACCCAGCTCTTTTTTTCAGTTTTATGAGGCAAGTCTCAGACTCACGATCCTGCCTCTATCTCCTGCAGGGAGACGGCGGGGCAGACACACATGCAGGCAACGATTCTACTCTGATGTCTCCCAATCAGCTTCTCCTATTGTTGACTTAGGAAAGGGCGTAGTTCTAACAAGGAGGTGAGCACACATCTCCTTTCGGTGCGGTGTCTGGAGCCGTGGGTGCGGTGGGGCAGGGAGAGGAGCAGCGATCCCTGAGGCCTGGGCATTACTCTACACCTCAGGAAATGAGCTCCCTCCAGGCCAGTCTCCAGGGACAGTGAAGACCCAGGGAGACCAGAGCACAGACCCTTCCTGGGCTCAAAATGAGACCCAGAGCTTCATCTTTAAGGGCAAGCTGTGAACCTGGATGCACGTCTGGAATCCCAGCATTTGGCGGGAAGCTGAGGCAGGAGGATGCAGTTCAACAACAGCCTGGCCTACATGGTGAGAATTTATCAAATAAATAACTAAAGCAAGCTGGTGCAGACTTTAGTCTCAACACTCAGAAGGCAGAGGCAGGCAGATCCCTGAGTTCGAGGCCGGTCTGGTATACACGGTGAGTTCCAGTCAGCCAGAGCGGCATAAGACCTTGTTTCACAACGACAACTGGGTCAGCAAGATGGCTTGGCAGGTAACAAGCCTGGCAACCTGCATTTAAACCACAAGCCATGTAAAGGTAGGAGAACTGCCCATGCACAGACAGGGGGCCTTGGAGGACACGTCATACAAAGCCATCGAGCTGCAAGACCACCCATCTGCCCACAGCAGGCTTCAATTCTGCACCCAAGTTCAACAGCACAGACTCCTGGAATCCTGTGAGAAGCACACAGGTGCTGGCCACAGCGACTCCTATCTGCCATTCCAGTACTCAGGAGGGTCAGTTCAAGGCCAGCCTGAGCTACACAGCAAGGCCCTCTTCTCAAAAATAGAAGAGAAGAGAAAGCAAACAAGAAGAGAAAGAATTGTACATTCACAGGCTGCGGCTCGCTAGACTTCCTCTCTGGAAGGAGCAGCCGTCAGCGTGTGAGCAGCCCCAGATGGCTCTGACTCACAGGAGGGTCTGGAGCCAGCGCTCGCCAGTGGAGCCAAATATATTTAAGTATTCGGCAGAACCGAGCTGGGAAGCTAGAAAATGAAGGGCAAAGCTTCTGCCGCCTCAATGTGGGAAATGTGGAAGGTATTTTATTAAGAGCGCCCACTTCTCACGGGCCATTCGCTCGGAAACCCTTTCCCAGACAACTCCACCTCAATGACCATATCTTTTTTTTAAATGTGATTACTATTTTTTTTTCTCAGACTCACTATGTAACGAGGCCTAGAACTCCAGCCTGGCCTTTAAATTCAGAGATCCATCTGCCTCCACCTCCTCCGTGCTGGGATTAAAGGTGTGTACTACCACATCTACCTTATTTTCAGTTTTAATTATGAGTATGGGTGTGTGTCTGGGGTAGAAGAGATATGTGCACATAAGTATAGTTAGTACCTGCAGAGGCCAGAAGAGGGCACCAGAGCCCCAGAACTGGAGGGGGGAGAGGGTTGTAAGCCACCTGAAGCGGGTGATGGGAACACACCTCAGGGGCACACACCAAACCACTGAGTCCCTTTCTCTAGCCCCACAAAAAATGTCCACAGACCAAAGTATCAGCTCAGTTCACACAGCCACCTCGTGATCACCATGAAGCAAGAGCAAAGGCTTTGAGGAATGAAGGCAAGTTGTCTCTAAGAGAAACTTCGAGCCGTGTCTCACAAGGGACTAAGCTGTGCCTGGAATTATTTAATTCTTCCATCTAATGGAAATAAAAAAGTTACAAGGGCCAAAATATCCATCAACTACTTCTGTCACGGTTTGGCCTCCACAAAGACTTACAGTAGAGTAGGAGACATTGGATCCTTGTGCTCACGGATGAATAAGCACAGGGCAAACAGGAATGTTAAACACACAGGGTTGTATCTCCAAAGGACGAGATATAAACCTATTTCCAACCAGAAGGCTAGGAACAGAGGCGGTGAATAGCCTGGTGACCATTTGTGTTGTCTTATGGCCAGGCCACACCAAATCCTCCCCCAGACCCTGTCGTGAGCTTGTTTATCTTGAGCCCGCTTCCTCAGTTACTCTATGGGACCCATCTTTATGGAAGAAGTCACTGTATGTTACTACTGTTCCCATACAGTCATGTCTTAAGCTTTGCTGTGCACATGGGACTGAGTTCCTTATCACCAGGAAACTCTTTTCAAATTGTGCTGTGCTCAATATGACTAAAATAAACTGCTCAGGGTCAGACTCTAGAAGTCTGAAACACCACTTCCTGAGTCGAGTCGTGCTGAACTGAACGGCCTTATCTTTCACCGGTCCACTGTGCTAGCCTTGGTGTTTGTAAAGACCCCGCATGGCAAAGACAAAAATCCCACTGGAAGAGGAAAAGAGGCTACTCTTCCACCATGTGGATCCAGGCGGTGCCGACGGGACTAGCATTCCTTTTCAGAGAGGATGTGGCTCGGCTGGTGGAACTGGTGGAATGTTTGCCTAGCGATCTGAGGCCCCGCTTCCATCCTCAGCAGGGATAAAACCATCTGTGGTGATATATGTACCTGTAACCCCAGCACTCTGGAGACAGAGGCAGGAGGATGAGAGCGCCAAGGTCACGCTCCACCACATAGCAGGTTCAAGGCCAGCCTAAGATGAATAAGACTCTGTCTCAGAAAAAGAAAAAGAAATAAACAAACAAGCAGGCAAATACCTTTGAACTGTTTAATCATGTTCTGATGGTTCTCGATGGCTTCCTTCACAATCAGTTCTGGCTGGTCCATCTTCCACCGCCATTCAGTGCCCACAGGATTGGTGTGGTGCCTGTAAGCACAATGTGGAGAGCTAAGGCCTCCCACCTGCTGTGACATCACAGCCCATCCAACAGAAAGCCAGAGTTGGTGGTCTGATAAAAGCCCCTCTGTTCAAAAGATTCTCCCTACTTTGAGTCACGGCACATGGCAGAGATGGGCGGACAGAGGTCCTAGAGGTCCCTTGGCAACCTGCTCAGCTCTCAGCTCATAGTCAATGTCAGGTACAGGTAGACCAAACACACTAACCTGATTCTGATTACTTATTTATAGGCATGTCTGTGGGTGTATGTGCACCTGTGTTGAGGTGTCCAAGAAGCCCGGGACAGGGTATCAGATCTCCTGGAACTGGAATTATGGACAGCTGTGAATGGCCCAACATGGGTGCAGAAAAACAAACTCTGGTCCTCCGAAAAGGGAATAAATGCTCTGCTGAGCCACCTCCAGCTCCTCTTTCCTGCTGTTACCATGCTAACTGAAAACAGACGCCAGCATGAGGTGACCTGTGGCCAACACGATAGCAGTGTGGACTGACCATTCCTAAACCACACGAGAGCAGAGGCGCTCACGGTTTAGAAGGTACAACCTACACCAAACACTGAGTTTCTCAGGGAGAGTGGGTGTGGCTTTTAGTTCTGTACTCCAGACTTTCATTTTGAGACAGACTCCCATGTAGCCTTGAGTTTCTGATCCTCCAGCCCCCATATCCCCAGTGCTGGAATTACGGTGTGGACCACCATGTGTGGTTTATGCAGTGTTGGGAATGGAACCCAGGGCTTCATGCATGAGAGACAAACACGCTACCACCTGAGCCACACCCACAGCACTTCTTACTCTTAGGCAAGTTCTTTTTTCTTCACTGTTCCTTAGAATAGGCAAAACATATGGGCATCATTTTTTCCAGTTATGATATTTCTCTGTGTATATCTGTGTGTGGTTACGTAAATGTACAGATGACCTCTGAAGACCAGAAGAGAGCATCCTATCTCGCTAGAGCTGGAGTTCCAGGCCAGTGTGAACTGCCCATGCGACAGCTGGGAGCTAAACTCAGTCCTCTCTCAGAGCAGAAAGTGCTCTTACCCACTAAGCCATTCTCCAGCCCCTAGCTGTAATGTTTAAGTACGAATTCGGTTAACACCCTGACGACAGGACTACATGGGCTGACATGCTTCTGAGGAATTTCCTGGAGACCGCGCCACAGCACAGGGGCTGCATCTGGCACACCCGGGGCAGTGCGCAGCATCTGGTCACCACCCTGTGCGTCCCCACTTACCGCCAACAGAAGACACACTTATTTGCACATGCCAAACTGGGGGTGGCCTCCATGCAGCGATGGCTCTCGATGCCATAGAACGTGTGCTTGTAGCAACCTCCTCTGCCCCGCAGCATTGACTGTGACAAGCAGGAAACGCGCCGTGAACGAACAGAAATGCAAGAGCAGGGCGCTGCTTCTTTGCGTGCACGCTTTAGTCTTCTCACTTATCATTACTGTGTGTCAGATGTGGGGGAGAAGGCTCAGGCAGATCACAACACACAAAGGTCCAGAGACAGCTTCGAGGAACTGACTCTTCCTCCTCCATGTGGGTCCCAGAGATTGAACTCAGGTCACCAGGCAAGACCTTTACCCTCTGAGTCGTCTCGTCAGCCCAAAGACATCATCTTAAGATGACACCGTAGGGCAAGATGGCTCTGTGGTAAAAACACTCAATGACTTGAGTTTGCTCCCCGTGACCCAGACGGTGGAAGGTGAACCAACGCCTCTAGGTTGTGCTCTGACCTCCACATGTGCTGTGGCATGCTCGCCCACACACACACCAACTTAGTAAGTTCTGCTTGTGCTTTTCCCAGCGTGTGTCCCCACTGTCAGCCCCACTCTCTCATCCTCGTCCTGACCCTCCAACGGCACAGATGTTGATTGAGTAGCTCATTAGTCCACAAATCCCCAAGGCTCCACTTCCTGTTTTGCTTGCTTCATGTTTAATCTACTTTGATCTCTGTGGTCCAGACTGGGTAAATCCTATTGACTAGTCCTGGGTGCAAACTGTCCCATCGATCTGCTGAGGTCAGAGCACACAGCCCGCCACCCCGCCTGACTGCTGAGCCCTCGGGAAGCCGTTTTATTCGTTTTTCTGCTTTCCTGTGGTATTGGGCCTTCCCCATTGTTTTTCTAGCCTTGCTCTTTGCTGGTCTATTATTCGTTCGTTTGTTTGAAGACCACTGACGGCCGATTGCTGTAGCTGCCTCAGCCTGGCCCGTGCATTGACGCCGCCGCTGCTGACAGCAGCTGATTACCTTTCATCATGACTGTTCCTGTCCTGGCTGTGACAGGTGATTTTTCTGTAGCACCCTGGGCATTCTGTCAGTGAGAAGACTCTTGACCAGTGGACTCAACCCGTAGGTCTCAACCCCTTGTAGGGGTCAAGTGATCCTTTCACAGGGGTTGCCTATCAGATATTTATATCACGGTTCATAACAGCAGCAAAATGGCGGTTATGAAGTAGCAATGGAACAATCCTACGGTTGGGTCACCACAGCATGACCTGTGCTGACGGCTCCCAGCTCTAGGAAGGCTGAGATCCACTGTTCTGGAGCCCTTCTCTCACTCACTTTCCACAGCGACTCAACTTCCCTGGCCTTTACAGAGTGTGTTAAGTGATCTTGAGGAAGCCCTGGCCCCTGCTGGTCCCTGCTGCTGAGGGAGCAGGGTATCCCCACCCCCCACCACCACCCTGTTGGCCTCTCAGCCTGGGCTCTTCTGCGGTAGGGCTTCCTCTGTGAACACTCTGCAAAAAGGAGACTCTCGGTCTCCTGAGGACCTAGAGGCTGCCCTGACTGGACACTCAGGTGGCATCACCTTCTAAGAGACAGCTAGTTACCATGGCACTGCTATGGTACCACGGGGGAAGAAAGTGTCAGGCCAGCAGGGAAGGAAGCAGATCTCGGGCTAGGTACTTTGTGGAGAATGGTCTCTTCTCACTGCGACTGACTGACTGGTATCTCCAGACAGCATGGGGACTCCGGGCCCAGCTGGACAGAAGAGCACACGCCTTATTTGTTGCTAGTGGGAATCCCAGCGCCCTTTGTCAGGAGACCTGGGCTTCCTAACTCAGCTGAAGCAATTCGCCTTCACGCCAGAAAGGAGTTGAGCCTGACAAGGCTCACTGTGAGGCTGAGGCGGCGAGCACTGACCTCCATCGCCTTCTCCTTCCAGGTGGAGGAGAAGAGACTTCCTGCTTCTGTGACGTCCCCAGTTCTGGCGCCCCAACCCAGACAGCTGCCCCCCTTTTTCCACCCCTTTCCCCAGCACACCCGAGAGCCATGCTTCTCTGGCTAAGGAGCCCCGAACTGCCCAGACATAAGGCCCAAGCCCCACTGGCATGCTCTGAGACCCAGCCAGGCTCCTAATCTTTCGGGCTAACAACCCAAGACAACGGCAGATCACTTGCTTCTCTCAGCAAGCGCATCTCCATCCCTCTCCACAGCGCTGCTTTGGGTCAGGGCTTCTCCGCCCCACAGATAACTCACATTTTCCAAACAAGCAGCAACCCATGACCCTGCAGTACAACTATCTAGTGCCACCCAGGTCAGGCCTCGTGACTTAATACAACACCGAGGCTGAATTACGGACTGGGCCACTCAGTCACACACTGCGATCAGGAGAACTAAGCTGTGGTCACTCATGGAAGACCTCGCTTGGGTCTGTGACAGCTGCTGATGCTGGCCCTCACATCATCCCTCTTTACCTGCTGTCCTCCAGGAAGTCAACAAAGGAGCTTTGTTCACTTGTTTGTTTGAGACAGGGTCTCACATGTAACAGGACAGTCCTACACTCTCTATGTAGCCAAGGATGGTCCTGAACACATCACTCCTGAACACATCACCTTCTGAGGATGCTGGGGTTCCCAGGGTACACCACTATACCAGTTTACCCAGTGCTGGAGATGGAGGAACCCAAGACTTCACGCATGCTAGGCAAGCACTCTTCTAACTGAGCCACACCCACAGCCCCACAGACTTATTTATTTGTGGCTTCCCTGCTCGGTTAAATGATAAAATGTTTTATTGGAAAACCATCAGCATAGTCTTATAAACCTGGTTCTCTCCTTCCACCACATGGCTCATGGTTCCTGACTCAACCAGTCAGACGTGGCAGCAAGCACCCTCACACTGAGCCTTCCTGCCAGTCCCTGGGAATATCTGTTCACAAACAGCGATGAGAAAGATAAAGAGACGGGGATAACTGATCGCTAATTGGAGAGGAGGGTGGCAAAGCTGGGAGAAGAACGAGCCACTGAAGGGCAGGAAAAGTACGAGACGCCAGCACAGATCCACACTGCTGGGCAAAACACTGCCAGTTTCCGAGTCCCGGGGCATCTTCAGGCACAACAGCTCATGGAGTTGGGCTGCAAGGTTAACCTGGCCAGGTGTGGAGGTGTGCATCTATAAACCCAGGACTCAAGGGGATAGGAAGTTCAAGGCCAGCCTGGGCTACTTAGTAAGACCCTGTATGAAAAAATGTCAAGAAATAAAACGGAAAAAAAAACTGCCAGTAGAATTCTCATTAATGTAATTGCTCTAAAAATTACTGCTGATATCACATAAATTGTTAATAATTTCCATGACTAAAATGAATGAATGAATGAATAAAAATTAGCCTGTAATACTCGTGTGATAAAACTGCTGTAGGGTTGCCTATCCACGTTCTCTGGAACCGTCACCACAGGTCTGCCATCCACCTTAGATCAGCCCTTTTAGGGCTAATTATCCCTGTTCTCAGTACATCACCTATCCTGGGAGGAAGAGCTTAAAGAAGACCATCTTCAAATCAGACACAGGGCTAGAGAGATAGCTCAGCGGTTAAGACCACACGGTCCTCTTGCAGAAGCGCCAAGTTCCGTTCCCAGCACCCACATGAGGCAACTCACAATCACCTGCAACCCCAGCCCCTGAGGACTCGATGCCCTCTTCTGGCCACTGGGGGCACTATACTCGTGTGAACATATACACACGCACACACAAACACAAACACATACCCTATAAAATTAAAATAAATAAATTAGAAACAAAACATGGGCCTTAACAAGTAATGGGGCTTCAAAGCAGAAGTTCTATTTTCTGTGGCATTCCATCCCAAGCCCCGACCAAGTGACATCTCGGGACTCTACACACCAATTCCAATTTATAAACGAGGCCTGAGTCCCTGTTAGTACAGACTCCGTTCTCACCTTCCCCACTGGGACAGAATCCCTGGGACTCTCAGGCCTACTTGAGGAAGGAAGGGCTGCTTCCATCTTTGTCTCATTATATACAAATAAGCCTGGCTTTTTCATTGCTGCCCCTGCAGAGTAACTTCAAATCTTTCTCAGTTTAAATGTGTCCATTTAGGTGGACGGGCTGTGAACGTGATAAAATGCTTGCCTGGCACATGCAAGGCCCTTGGTGTGATGCTCAGTAGCACACACGGAAGGAGGAGGAGCAGGAAGAAGAGCAAAAGGAGAAACAGCAAGGGACAGAGAAAGAGGAGGGGGGGGGAAAGAGGGAAGGGGAGGAGATGCAAGAGGAAGAGGAGGAGGAGGAGGAGAAGCAAGCGATCCAGACTCAGCAGCTGGCCCCTCCCCAAGCCATCCACACTGAAGCATCACAGCATTTTTGCACGGAAATACATATTTAACATAAAGTGCTTCCTCTTTCATTTCATTACAGATTGGATGAAACACCAATTTTCAAAATTATGCTTGTGATTTACTATGTGAAAATTGAATTTAGCAGTAGTAAGAGGGACGCTGCACACTGCTGGCTATGCACAGACGGCACCGAGTCTGACATGACTGAAAATCACTGGACTGGAAAAAAAAAAGTGGGGAACGCAACATGTGGGACTCATTAACCAATGCGCAGCCTGAGCACGCCGTCCCCAAAGGTAGTGGGAAACCAGAAAGGATCAGAGGAAAAATCTCACAGAATATTTGTACCTTAAGGAAGAAGGAAAAGGAAAAAAAAATAGTCTCTTCAGGGTGTGGATCAGCGGGTGGAACGCTTACTCAGCATTTACCCAGTGCTTAGGAGTCTCTGGGTTGGAGCCCTAGGACCAGACAAACCAGGTATGTAATTCCAGCATTTGGGTGGTAGAGGAAGAAGAATCGGGAGTTCAAGGCCATTCTCAGCCACATAAAGAGTTTGAGGCCAGCCTGGACTACATATGACCCTGTCTCAAAAGTAAATAAATAAATCAATAGGCTGCGGCAAGAGAATCATGAATTTGAGACCAGCCTGGGTTACAGAGACAGACCCTGAGAAAGGGCTCGTGGGACTGTGGAGAGTGGTAAGGGAGAGGTCCCTCCTTACACTGCTGCTACAACCACTTTGAAAAGTAGAAAGTTCATTGAAAGAAAAAATGTTCTAGTTACTGTGATCCAACAATGACACCTGGAAGTGCGCACACCACACAAAGTCCTGTACACGGAGCGAGGCCCCCAGCAGCACATTCTCAACATCCAAAGCACACAAGTGACCCGAGTGAGTGCCCACCAGCTGCTCAGTGAACAGACAGGGTGTGGCACACAGTGTTCTCGAGTAGCACGGATGTGCCACAGGAACAGCACAGAGAGTGACAGAGTCATCTGCAATATCGAATCGGCCACTCAATGTAGAGACAAAAGGCAGATCAATGCTTCACGGGAGCCGGAGGGAAACTCAAGAGTGGAGACCGCTGAGGGTGCGACCTTTCCTTCAGAGGTAAGAACAGCCTACAGTTAGACTGGGGTGAGGGCGATGGATACCCTATGGATACGCTAGGATACCCTATGGATACGCTAGGATACCCTATGGATACGCTAGGATGAGGGAGTTATGCTGCAGGTAAAGCACAGTTCATCAATGCCACTGACAGGGCACGGGGAGTCAGTGACATGTTCAGAGAGTAGAGGCCCTGCTGCCAAAGCTCACGACCTGAGTCCAGTCCCCAGAGCCTACAGGGTGAAGGGGAAAACCAACTCCTGTAAGATGCGCTCTGACCCGATGTGTACACATACATATGCACAAAATAAATGGAAATAAAAAATAAGTTGCAGAAAATAGCAATGATATTGGAATAAAACCAATAAATACCTTTGTCCATCTGCAAAGCTTCACACCAGAGTGGCTGCCAATCAACTGGTACCCTACATGGAAAACCAGGGAACAGAAAGAGAAGTGAACACAGAGTCTCATGACAAGAGGGGACACTTCAGCAAGGCCACTTTTCTTTACAATAGTCAACAGCTCTGCTACAGAAAACAGTTTAATTTGCCGAGGTGAGAGAGCTTTCTTTTGTCGGTTACTAAGTCTGACTTGTGACCAGGTCTCACTGAGTGGCCCCAGTCCTCCGTAAAGTGTCGAGGTGGTGGGCTGTGAGCCACCAGCCTGACTACCAGGAGAAACGGCTAAAATCTACCCACGGTGAGCAGGAGTTCAAGGGCATCCTCAAGTCTGAGGCCAACCTGATCGGGACTTCCTTCCTTAGGTGACTTTAGGCGGTATCAAGTTGACAGTTAAAGCTGACTAGGGCCTGCGCAAGAACACACTGGTCTCAACGACTACAGAATACATGTGACAGTGTGGATGAGCTATGTCCCCCAAAGGCTCACATAAATGACTCTGTATATCCATATAAAATGTGGAGTCCACATATGAGAGGAAAATGCCATTGTCTTTCTGAGCCCCGCTTACTATAATGATCTCAACTGTCAACTTTTCTACAGACATTACAGACATATAATTTCATTCTTCTTTAAGAGTCAACAAGATATATATGAACAATTTGTTTCCCCGTTCATCCACTGACTCCTGGCCAGGCTCCATCCACGTCTCGGCTAGCTGGCAACTGTAGCCCTTGCCGACAGAACTATGGTAGTCACGCTCGAGCAGGAATCTGTGGTCCTGACTTGAGAGTCCTTTGGGTGGGGCTGGCAAGGCGGCTCAGCAGATAAAGGCATTTGCTGCCAAGCCTGAGTTCACTCCCTGAAACCCAGATGGTGGAGAAACCTGACTGGAGTGTAGCTCTCTCCTGTTTCCAAACTATCTACTTCCCACTCTGAGGTCTCTCCCAGGCAGTCCTGCTGCCCCGAGGCTCTATCTCACTACAGACCCGGAAACATGGACCACATGAACACGGGTCCCATGAGCATGGCCGCATTAGCATGGACCAGATGAGCACAGGTCCCATGAGCACGGGTCCCATGAGCACGGGTCCCATGAGCATGGACCAAAAGGAGTCGCATGAACACGGGCCACACAGACTAAGCATCTGAAACTTGGTCTCCCTTATTGTTTTTCTCAAGTCCCAGAGCCCTAAGTTCCAAATAACACACACTGTGACCCAACTGACACACTAACCAGCAAGAGACTTTCTCTTTGTCCCCTTAACAACCCTGGCCTATGCTTCCTGTCCTGGGCACCGGAGAGCAGTAAGGTCCCAGTCCCGGCAGAGGGTCACCTTGCTTAGTCAGGGCCTCTCTGAGGGCAGGCGTTATCATGGCTCTTCCTTCGCTGTCTTCATTCCTCTCTGAGCTCCTCCTCACGCCAGCTTTCTCCTCCTGGGGGGCCTTTTCTCTCTGTGTTGAATTGAGAAAGGAAAATCCAGAACTGGCAACAATCAAAGCTCCTTAGCAACACCAAGGTTAAGGCCAGCCTGGGCTACATCTGACTCTCTCAAAGAAACAGTAACAACAACGACAAAAAGGCGAAAAGTGGGGATGTATTCAGGCTGCAATTCAATATCACAGTACAATATACACAGGAGCCCCCAGGGTCAACCCACAGCAACACAATAAATTAAATATACACATGTAAACACACACACACACACATACACATATGAAGAAAAAAATGGTGACTTATTTCCAGGTCTAACTAAAGATGAAAAACATGCACAGAAACCTCCATCTGATGATTTTTATGAGAAAGCTAAAATACTATACACTGACAGCTTCAAGGCATTAAGTTTTCATTTCTACATTCTCTGGCGGCCTCTACTGGCCACTAGATGAAAAGCAAAGAACTGTAACTAACCTCATAGGCAAAGCTTTAAGGAAGGCTTAGTCAGGTAGAAATTCCAGGATTCTATCTAAATCTGCAGCTTCATTTTCTATTTTAAGGCTGTTTCAATAAATAAAATTAAATTTTTAGTCAAATGCCAAAAATTACCTCCACTGTACACAGTTTCACTGATTTGGGGAAAAGACTGTGAAAGAACAAATGTCAGAAAGAGGCTGGGGTGGGACTCAGGAAGCCCTGGGTCCTGCTTAAGTACCCCAAAATCACACTAGACAGGAGTTCAAAGTCATCCTCAGCTGCAAGGAGAGTTTGAGGCCACCCGAGTTACAGAAGACCCTGGGACTCAGGACTAGGGAGGACTCAAGAGGCTGTGATGACATGCACGCAGCACTAAGTCTGCTCCATCTGAAATCTTAGCGATAAAGAATCCTCCCAGTCGGGCGAAGCACACCTTTGATCCCAGCACTTGGGAGGCAGAGGAAGGTGGATCTTAGTGAGTTTGAGTCCAGCATGGTCTACAAAGCGAGTTCCAGGACAGCTAGGGCTGTCGCTACCCAGAGAAACCCTGTCTTGAAAAACCAAAAAGAGAAAAAAAAAAAAAAGAAAAGAAAGAATCCTTGAGGATGGTCAGCCTCCACAGCCCTGAACACCATCTCTGAACCAGCTGCCCTCTACCTAGGGCATGTGTGCCCCAATACACAAATAACACACAAAATACATACATACACACATGAAATGAATGCCATTTTTAATGTTCAAAGTTCATCCCCTGCAAACCAGAGCTGTTCTGTGACAGAATCTGAGAGGTGACTGGACCACAGGGTCCAACTGCAGCTCCCCCAAACAGTACCTTTTCCTTCTTCATGGGGCTCACGATGTTGCCGAGGTCCTCGACATCAACCACAGAATTTAGGCTCTGATAGTCCTGGCCCCCCGACTCCTCCTCACTGCTGCTCTCACAGGGCTCCTCCTCCTGCAAGGCAAGAGCTTCAGAACCCCACACAAGCCGATCCCTCGCTTCTCCTTCCACAGGGGACCTGATTGCTTTATGGTATTTGGATGACTTTGTGTTGCTGCGGATGCATATTCTGGCCTTTCACAATACTGAGCAGGTGCTCTGCCACTGAGCCACACCGAAAGCCATCTTTACGGTGTTTTTGTATGACTTTTGTTTCCTGGATTTTTTTTTACATTATTATTTAATGTGTGTATGTGTGTGCGCGTGTGTGTGTGTGTGTGTGTGTGCACAAGTACCATGGTGTGCTAGTGAAATTCATTCTTTCCGCTGTGTGGGTTCAGGGATAGAACTCTGATCATCAAATTTGCTGGCACATGCCATTACCTGCTGAGGCACCTTGTTAGTCCCCCCTTTACAGTATTAATTTTTAAAAGTATAAACCACCCTAGATCTTTGGCCTCAGGGTCATCCCTGCGAAAAGGCATGACAGAGTGGGTCTGGAGAGATGGCTCAGTGGTTAAGGGCACTGAATGCTTTGCAGAGGACCCAGGCTCAGTTACCAGCACCCACATGGTGGCTCACAACTGTCTCTTATGTTGGTTCTAGGGTATCTGGTGCCCTCTTCTGGCCTCCATGGGCACTGCATCCACATGGTGTACATACCTACTTGCAGGCACTCACCAACAAAAATAAACCTTGAAAAAAAACTCAGTGACAAAAGCTAACACCTCAGCAAACCTCCCATGTGAAAGCAGAAGGGATGATGCTCAGAGGAAGAAACTGCCAGAGAGAAGGTGGGAGCAGGGGGTTGTGGGGTACATCGATATGACAGCCCTTCACGTATGACTTGAGGCCAGGTCATCATCAGCACTAAGAGCAGAGAAGATGGGGCCATAGGCCGGCACAGTGACTGAGGGTGCCTGCCACAAAGCCGGAGAGCCTGGGAGGAGAGAACGCACTTCTGCCAGGTATCATCCGACTTACACACAAGTGTTTCAGCATGTGTGCACACGCTCACATGCACACACATACATACACACACACACACACACACACGCACAAAGAAATATTTTGGGGAGGAGGGTAGGGACTTGTTTGCTTCTAGATGACAAAATGTGTCACAAAAAATGTCATTCAACAGCAGGCCATGTATATTTATACATACACACACACATACACACACACATACACACACACATACATACATACATACATGGCAGCGGCCCCAGGAGTCAGTATTGCCTGTAACATCACAGCCCTCTCAGTTCCTTTTAGTGTATGTGGTAAAGTTCACCAACACTGAACAGCCTGGAAATCCCACAGCTCAGAAAGTATCTTGTGGTGATGTGTGATGTGCCCGGGACTTGCCTCTGCAGGCCAATACAGAGGAGTAACTTAAGGTCCTGCTGTGGAAGGGCCAAGAGTGAGTATTTCCAGCACGAAAAGCAACCCCAGCCTCAGCTATATCTGCCACTCCCCTGCATCAACACAGAGGGAACGAGCACAGCTGCGACCCTCAAACCCTTCAAGAAAAGTCTGGTGATGTGGACAGACCAACAGAGTACATACCCACATGCACAAAGCCCTGAGCTCCATCCCCAGCACTGCACAAGGCCGGCATGGGGATGCACACCTATCATCCCAGCGCGCTGAAGGTGGAGGCAGGAGGCTCAGACGTTCAAGGTCACCCACACTAGGTATCAGTCAATCAATGCCCCCTGAACTACTTGAGACCCTGTCTCAAAAGTAATCAATTTAATTACAATTTGAAAATGGGCAGCAGGTGGCATTTAGCTCATGAGACCATCCTGGGCTCTTCTGTAACTTACGCTCAGAATCACATCTCTGACAGAAATGAATTCACTGCCTCTCAGAGAACCTCATTTCATGGCCACATAAAAACTAATCAAAACTGCCATTAAATTAGTTCTGTGACCTTCAGAAAGTCTAAAACCTGTCTTCAAAAGGAGATGAATGCAGAGGACTCGAGAGATTGCTCAGCCGTGAAAAGCTCTAGCTGCTCTTGAAGAGAACCTGGGTTCGGGTCCCAGCACCTACACAGTAGCTAACAATGGTCTGGAACTCTACTTCTAGGGGATCCCACGCCCCCTTCCGCCCCCCACAGGCACTACACGCAGGTGTAGCACAGACATTCTTGCTGGCAAAAGACCCATACACATAACATTCTTAAAAATAAATGAACTTTTAAAAAAGAACAAATAAAAAGTTAAATGTAATTCATGGAAGCCACTAGGGTTATACAATTAATGTGAAACACTCCCTTCCTCTCCAGTTCAATTATAGCAACATAGGGGAGCAGGTCTATAGAGAGCTCACGCTGTGGCTAAAGGTTTAGGAATAAGTAGCCACAGAAGGCTGCCTCCATCACGGAACAAGTGACCAAACATTAGGAAAGCACAGCTGTAAGGGTGGATGGGGAAAGTCACCTGAGTTGATAGAAGGTGGACACAGCAACAAGAAGCCCCTGGAAAATGACCAGCAGATTGGGAAGCTAGGTGTGGGGTGGGGAAGAGATGTGGGCAGATCGCATCCTGGAGGCAAAGTGGCTGAAAGAGGTGCGGGAAACTGTTCAGTGGTTCAAGTCCCTGCTGTGCAAACGTGAGAACCAGAGTTCGGATCCCTAGGATCTATATAAATCGTGGGTGAGCACTGACTGTCCGGTATTCCAGCCTGGCAGGAATGCAGAGCAAGCTGTCTAGAGAGACCAGGCATATCTCTCTGAGCTCTGGGTTTGATTGAGATACCCTGCCTCAGAAAATATGGCACAAGAGTGATGAAGGATGGTTCCCAGCACCAACTTCCGGCATCCACATGAGCATCCACACGTGTATGTATACCCAAACACATATATATGCCCACAAGCATGCAAAAACAGCATACGCACACACGCACACCACACACACATATGAAGATGTGGGGGAAAAAACAAATTCTGAAACTATTGCCTGAAAAAAGCACGCTAGCTCACGTATACCTGGACCACAAGAAACCTGAGTAGACAGACTACAGACGGGAGCAGCTGGAACAACCTGCTACAGAACAGGGAAGAAGGATGCTGGCCCAACCCAGGGGACAAGAGAGCAGGTGCCTGGCGCTCAAACTCACCTGTCACTCGACACCTATGCTCGGCACCAAGGACACCAGTGTGGCAACAGCCTGGTAAGGAAGAGACGGAAGAGCGGGATCGAGATGGAGAAACGGAAGGGTGACCAGGTGCTGAGGTCAGTAAGGTGAAGGAGTGGGGTTTCAACTCTACAGTACTGGGAGAGTGTGAGGCACACCTTTGACCCCAGCGCTCGGAGGCAGAGGCAGGTGGAGTCACCCCGGTCTACACAGTTCCAGAATATCAAGGGCCATATAGTGAGATCATATCTTTTCTTTTTTCTTTTTTTGGTTTGGTTTTTTGAGACAGTTTCTCTGTGTAGCCCTGGCTATCCTGTAACTTGCTCTGTAGACTAGATTGGCCTCAAACTCACAGAGATCCTCCTCCTGCCTCTACCTCCAGAGTGCTTAAATTAAAGGTGTGCATCACTATGCCTGGCCCTGAGATACTATCTTTAAAAAAAAAAATTATTCTTTGCCAGGTGTGGTGGTGTATCACTGTAATCTCAGCTGTTGGGAAAGAGATCACGAGGTCTAGGCTAACCTGGGCTACACACTCAGTTCCAAGGCAACTGGGAGCACAGAGGAAGGCCCTGTCTTTAAAGGAAAAACCAAACCCTAATGGCAGACACCTGTAATCCCCACTTTTCACGAAACTAAAACAGGAAATGATCAACCTAGGCTGAAGAGTGAGTTCAAGGCTAGCCTGGACAACTTGATGAGACCCTATCACTCCTCCCCTCAAAAAGGAAGAAGAAATCAAGATGGATCCCCACGTGATCTCACCATACTAGGCAAGAATGCTTTCCTCAGCTATGAGTCAGGTTCAAGGCCAGCTGTGTAAAACCCAGTCTAAAACACGTAAAGAATGGCATGCTGGAGACACACTGGCGAGACCTGAATCCTGGTTCAATCCCCAGTGCCACACACTGGGAGGAAACAAACGCCTCTGGCCATGAGTGGCTGCCCCTGGGAGGCTGAGACAAGGGGACTGTGTGTTTGAGGCCAGTCTCAGAAGGAGACTGCATCTGAAAATCAAAAAGAAAACCCTGCACCACCCTGATGGAGGGAAATGAACACAGCAGCATGGCTGGGGGAGTGAGGGCTGGGGCAGTCAGCCAGGGAGAGGGGCCGACCATTTACTCGGACACTGAAGCCTCGCCTAACGACTGGAACAAAAGTGGAAAAAGATACAGTAGGCCAGCACTCAAAGCTGAGCCTGACAGATGTGGCCAGGACGACAGTCAGAAGGTCCCAGCTGTGACGACAGCCACTGGACAGCCTGAAGGCAATTCTAAGGAAGTGGACACCTAAAGAATCATCAAAGTTTAGAGGCTAAGGGGGTGGGGTAGACAAGTGAACCCAGCTGGCCTGTTGCTCTAGTAAGAGTGAGTCAGGAAGGATGTGACCCGGGGAGGTATATGCTCAGACTAAGACATATGTCACTCCTCTTAGCTTGACCTGAGGAAGATGTTAAAAATCTGCCTGACTCAGCAATGCAACAATGAAAGGGACAAGAACGAGTGTCACGCCCTGAGCTTCAAGACCAGTGCTTGGAAACTGAGGTTAGCTTCAGCTAGGTAATGAGTTTCAGGCCAGCCTGGGCTACACAGCAGAGCCTGTCAAACAAAGACAAAGGGAAACATGGAAAAGGATAAATGGGGAAGGAGGAAGGAAAGAAGGGAGGGAGGGGGACAGGAATGGGGTGAGGAAGATGAAGAAAAGAAGAGGAGAGCAGGAGAAGAAGAGGAAAAGCAGGAGGGAAAGGAGGAGAAGTGGAAGGGGTTGAGGGGGAGGAGGGGAAGAAGAAGAGGAGAGGAAGGAGGAGAAGGGGAGGAGGGGGAGGAGACAGAGAGAACAGGGAGAAGGGGAAGAGGGGGAAGAGTACATATCTAGTCCATGGCTAGCACACGGTGAAGTCACGAGCTGCTCTCTCTCTCAAACAGCTGCACCTGAGCTTCAGATCGTCTAATTAGGGCAGAGGTAAAGCCAGGTATCTTCACACAATCACACAAGGGCATACAGTGGACCGACACATATGCTCGTTCTCTCTGTCTCTCTCTGTCTCTCTCTCTCTCTCTGTCTCACACACACACACACACACACACACACACACACACACACACACACTCACTCACGAGTAAGAAAGGAACATAGGCACACACCTCAGCATCCCTGGGATGCAGGTGTGAGCGCACCTCTCCTGAGCCAGGCTGCGAGGACTCGCACTTCCCTCTCTTGCAGTCCCCACTACAGGCCGTTTTCTCCCCGCTCTGCAGGGCCTGCAGCCGGGAGGTGAACTTGGTCTTCCAGGCTGTGAAGTCAGCCTCGATGCTGCCATGTTTGCTCTGAACTGCGTTGCGGTCTCCCTCGCCTCGGGTGAGCACCCGCTTGGCACCGAGCATCCAAAGCCACTTGTCAACATTCGTGCCGACCTTTAGGGAAGAGAGAGACTGAAAAAGCCACAACCCACAAACACACAGACTGAAAATCCCAGACTGCACTACAGAAACCCACTGACCTAGCCAAGTGGTGGTGGCACACACCTTTAATCCAAGCACTCAGGAGGCAGAGGCAGGTGGATCTCTGTGAGTTCCAGGACAGTCTTCAAAGCTACAGAGAAACTTTGTCTTGAAAAAAAACAAAAAAAAAAAATTATTATTATTATTGGGGCTGGAAAGACTGGTTACTCTTCCAGAGGACCACATTCAATTCCCAGCACCCACATGGCAACTCCTTCATCTGTCTGTCATTCCGGCTCCATGCTATCCAATGCTTTCTGTGCTACACAGACACCCAGGCAGGCAAAACACCCATACACATACGGTAAAATTGAAAAAATAATGATTTAAGCAGCAAAATTTGTAGGTTCGTTCTCACACACATGGCATGGGTGAGGACTTGTCTATCTGCTCGTCTTTTCGTTAAGGAAGGGCCTGGCCCTATAGCTCACCGAGCACCCACCTTGTTGAAGTGGCTCTGGTAGGCAGAGTCTCCCAAACCAAACACTGCGTATCTCAGACCCTTCAGGTAAGTCTTGCCGAAGCGGAAGTCATTAGCCGCTTCCTCCAACCACTTGCAGAACCACTCCGCACTCTCGGTAGGGCGGCCGTCCGTGTAAGTAGCAACCAGGAAGGCACAGACATTTTTACTAGTGATCTAAATAAAACAGTGTTTACATCAGAAGGATATAGAACTAGGAAAAATTACAAGAATATTCAAGACACAATGGAAATGGCTTAGTGGTTAAGAGCACCTGCTGCTCTTACAAGGACCCAGGTTCTATTCCCAAAACCTACACGGGGGAACAGAACCAGCTATAACTTCAGTTCAAGGGTGATGTGGGATGTTCTTCTGTATATGTGCCGCTTTTATTGGTTATGAATAAGGCTGTTCCGGCCAATGGCTTAGCAGAATAAAGCCAGACGGGAAATCCGAACAGAGATAGAGAGTGTGGGAGGAGTCAAGCAGATACCAGCCAGCCAGCAACCAAGGAAATAAACCAGGTAGAAAATGAGGTAATGCCACGGGCATGTGCAATACATAGACTAATAGAAGTGGATTAATTTAAGATGTAAGAGCTAGCTAGAAATATGCCTGAGCCATTGGCCAGTGTAATAATTAATATAGTTTCTGTGTGATTATTCAGGTCTGGGAGGCCGGGAAACAAAAGTGCAATCTCTGCCTACATAGGGGATTCAACAATGCCCTCTTCTGGCCTCCATGGGCACCAGCTAAGTACATGGTTCACTTACAGACAAACACTAATATTCAAAAAATATAAGCTGGGTGATGGTGGCACACACCTTTAATCCCAGCACTCAGGATGAAGAGGGAAGTGGCAGCAATTAAAAAAAAATACACCTGAGCCGGGCAGTGGTGGCGTACACCTTTAATCCCAGCACTCGGGAGGCAGAGGCAGGTGGATCTCTGTGAGTTCGAGACCAGCCTGGTCTACAAGAGCTAGTTCCAGGACAGGTTCCAAAGCTACAGAGTAACCCTGTCTCAAAAATAAATAAATAAATAAATAAAAAGATATAACAAACCTGTAAAAATAATTATATACAAGGTATCAATTACCTAAGTGAAGTTCATTTCTTAAACACTGGTATTGGAGCTGAGCATAGTGGCACACCAGGAATCCCAGCACTCTTAGGAAGCAGAGGCAATAGGACTGCCTCGGTCTGAGGTCAAGCCAGGGCTACAGGGCAAGAGCTTGACTCAAAACCAAATAAATCAAAGTTTCTGAGTCATAGTGGGAAAGCTTCCAGTTGAAATGGTTCAGCACGAAAATTCAATTCATTCTGGAGAGTCTAATAACCCCATGAGACAGGTGACCAATTAGATTTGGATTTTAAAGTTTCATTTTAGTTGTGTGAATGAGTGAGGTCTGTGCACATAAATGCTATGCCTGAAGAGGCCAGAAGAGGGCACCACATTCCCTAGATCCAGAATGATGGGCAGCTGTGAGCCATCCAAGGTGGGTGCTGGGAAACCAACTGGATCCTCTTCAAGAGCCATACGAGTTCTTAACTGCTGAGCCACCTCTGCAGCCCCAAATTTGGGGTTTTAATTGAAGAAAAAACATAAAGGCAGCTACCAACCTCCCCTATCAGATTGTCGTCTGGATCGTATTCCTTCAAGTTAACAATGGCCACAGGCAGGTCCAGAGAGGTAACTGCTTCGGCAAGAGTCACCGCAAATCCCTAAAAAGAGGGGAAAAAATGAAAAATAATTCTTCGGTGTGCCAAATAAGGAAAATTGTTGTTCGCTTCAGCCGTCAAGGGAGTACGGTGCCAGTCATGGTGGATGCTTCTCCAGCAGCTTTGTCCTGAGTGTTCATCATCAGGAGCAGGGTATTCTCACAGAAATGAGACACTAAGTCGTATTCTCAACCCATAAAGGTGTGCACAGGGCTAAACCCACACTGACTTCAGTTCTTTGCCAACAGGAACAGAAAAACTGTAAGGAGAGTGGAAACTAGAGAAGCTGGGGGCTGGTGAGATGGCGCCGTGCATAAAGGAAGGCACTTGCCTCCGAGTTTGATGACCTAGGTTGGATCCCAGGGACAAACATGGTAGAAAGATAAAACCAACTCCAACAAGTTGTCCTGATCGCCACACACATTCATGTGAGTACATACACACACACACACACACACTCACTCACTCTAAATAAAAGCAAAAAATTATTATCTTAAAAAGAGAAGCTAGACTGGGGTGATAGCTCATAGGGTTAGGGAGCTTAGCACATAAGCATGAGGACCTGAGTTCAGGCCCCTAGGACCCACGTAAAGGCAGACACAAGAGCACACACTGGAATGCTAGTACTCCTACAACACGATGGGACTTGGAGACAGGAGAATCCCAGAAACTGGTAGGCTAGCTGAGGTCCACAGCCTTCAGCAACACAGACCCAGTCTCAAACAAGGTGGAAAATACGGACAAACACCCAAGTTTGTCTTCTGAGCTCCACTTGTCCATTATGGCACGTGTACACACACACGCGCGCACACACACACACAAATAATGTTTAGACGAGGAAAAGAAGAAAAAACCAGGCATGATGGTATGTATTTATAATCCCAGCATTCAGGAGTCAGACACAGGTGGCTCCCTGGACAGTCAACCCAGCCTATTTGGAGATTCCCAAGCCAGCAGGACGCCCTTTTGCCTCTGAAGAACAACGTCCAGGGTTTTTCCTTGGGGGTAGGTGGGGAGGGCTGCAAACACCAGGGCCAGCAGGGTCAGTCCGAGTGAGGCGAGAAGGAAGTCCAGCTCCGCACGACTCAGGAGCCAGTTTTGTTTCAAACTAGGAGTTTGACCCCAGGCAGTTTATTTTAGCCATATTTAAGCAGAGCATAATTTTGGAAAATAACTTTCCTGATAACTAACTCAACCCCATGTGTACGACAAAGCTCAAAGACATTGGCACTCTTTTCAAAGGGCCTATGGCCTCTTCCATAGACAAGATGCACTGACTGGTCAGATGAGGCCTGGGAAGGAAGAGTCTGGGGGAGTCGAGTGGGGCCTGGCCCACAGACAGCAGGGGTCATGGGGCTATCAACCACATCCATTCCCAGCCTGCCGGGTGGAAAACAAGTTAAACATTTATTCCTCGAAGAGATAACCCTACGTGTTTGACATTCCCAGCTCCCTAGTGCGCATCTGTGAGCACAGGAACCTCATGTGTGCTTATCTATGTAAAGATGTGTTGGTGTTCTACCTCGCCTGCCTAAGGCACCTGATTGGTCTAATAAAAAGCCGACCAAGGCTAGACCGTGTCAGCCTCATTCTGGGCACCATTACACCGAAGCCAACAAGAGGGACAGAGCCCTGGTCCTGAAGAAGGCGTCTGGCTTACTGGATGAATAGACAAGAGTCAGTAAAACCAACCAGACGGAGATGAAGAAAACACACTCAGAGGAGTGGGCAGAATCCAGGCTGGGCAAGGTGCGTGCCACACAAGTGCACTGCGCATGCACACTTGCACAAGTGTATACAAGGAAGGTCTTACACAAGTGCACTGCACGTGCACACTTGCACAAGTGCATACAAGGAAGGTCTTACACAAGTGCACTGCACGTGCACACTTGCACAAGTGCATACAAGGAAGGTCTTACACAAGTGCACTGCGCGTGCACACTTGCACAAGTGCATACAAGGAAGGTCTTACACAAGTGCACTGCACGTGCACACTTGCACAAGTGCATACAAGGAAGGTCTTACACAAGTGCACTGCACGTGCACATTTGCACAAGTGCATACAAGGAAGGTCTTACACAAGTGCACTGCGCATGCACACTTGCACAAGTGCATACAAGGAAGGTCTTACACAAGTGCACTGCACGTGCACACTTGCACAAGTGCATACAAGGAAGGTCTTACACAAGTGCACTGCGCGTGCACACTTGCACAAGTGCATACAAGGAAGGTCTTACACAAGTGCACTGCGCGTGCACACTTGCACAAGTGCATACAAGGAAGGTCTTACACAAGTGCACTGCACGTGCACACTTGCACAAGTGCATACAAGGAAGGTCTTACACAAGTGCACTGCACGTGCACACTTGCACAAGTGCATACAAGGTCTTACACAAGTGCACTGCGCGTGCACACTTGCACAAGTGCATACAAGGAAGGTCTTACACAAGTGCACTGCACGTGCACACTTGCACAAGTTGATAAAAGTGCGTACGTGAGAAAATAAGCAGCCGATCTATGTTACCAAGCACAAAGTCTCTGAACCCCTGAATTCACTATCGTGCCAGTGATAAGACTCACCAGAGAGCCCTTAGATGGCTTCAGGATAGAGAGTGGCGGCCAGAAAAACCAACCATGTGACTAGAACTTAATGACCAATGACCTCCAATTAAAAGGAGTCATTATGTAATTAATATGTCAAGATAACGCCTAAGAATTATTCAGCAAAGGTCATTTTCTGGTACAAAGAGAATCTGAAGTCAACTTGGCATAAAGAAAAACTTGTCTGAAAAAGAAAAATTAAGGTTCTGAATGGAGCCAGCGAGACGGACGGCTCAGTGGGGAAAGGCACTCGCTGCCACAGCTCATATCCAGAGTTTAAGTCCCATCCCCAGCCCACACGGGAGAAGAACTGACTTCTGCAAGATGTCCCTCTGGCGTCCACATGTGTGTCCACATACACGCTCATGCACACACTAAAATAAATAGTTTTTTAAATGAAATAACAGTATTACTCTGAACAGGACACCTGAGACTGTCTCAAAACAAAACAGCTCTTCTGCATAATACCCACAAGAGGGCAGCAGAACCCTCTTCTGCAGCACACAAAATAACAGCCCTTGGTTTTTTGCTTTATTGGGTTTGTTTTTTTAATTCATCCTCACGGCAGCCTTCCTGGGTCTTTTCCTGGAAAGAATTCAACAGCTGTGACCTCATTCCAGGGAGGCCAGTGACAGTGGAGCCAAGAAGAGAAGCTGACAGCTCTGGTCACACATCTCCAGCTGGGGTCTACAACCTTCCCCGGCTTTGGTACACTGATTGCACTGAACAGATATGTGAACTTGCAGAGATGGGACCCATCCCTAACAACATCACGGTGATTCACTTTTCTTGAGTAGGCACCCCAAGGAAGCTATAAATGCAGTCCTCAAAAAAAAAAAAAAAAACAAACAAAAAAAACCCCACAGACTTCCTTCATTACCAGTGTTCCACAACTTTCTCCACCTCATTATGAGGGTCTCACATAGGAGATTGCAATGTCATGTCAGAACGTCACAGGGTTGGATGTGCCTGAAGTCCACGTCCTGTCCCCACAGGTACAATCTCCAACCTCCAGAGACAGACAGGCTTCGGGGCCCTTCAAACCCAGGATGCACGGACACTGGGCCCAACAGAAGGAAGCCACCCAACATATACCAGGAAGGAAGAGAGGCTAGAAGGACTGGAATACTGACAAAACTCACTGCTGAAGGAGGGTTTCTAGAATCTTCTTTAAACGCTGTGAAACACTGAGAGGCATTGTGCAAAGCCCTCACCTTGGCAGTGCCGGTCTGCGACCCGTAGAAAATCTTCACTCCAGATACGTGGGTCTGCTTCTGCTGAAGGGAGGGAGAGCCGTCGGGGGCACCTGGGAAGCTTCTCTCCGGGGAGCGAACGACCTAGAAGATGAACAAGGGAAGGGAATCCATCAAGATTCTCCCTCACTCTGGGAGAATGAAAATGAGCGCAGACTCTTGAGTCTGATTCTCTTCATCCTTCCGGGTGTATCCTTCAACTCATCCTCTTGATCTAACTAGGTCCTTACAGGACCCACCTTTTTTATATGATGTCCAATACCTGCAGAAGGAAGCTGTAACCTACCTGATTATGGAGACCTGGTTCCAAGACAGACGGACACACACAACGGCAGGACCACTTCCCTTAGGGAGATGCGCACAATGTCCACCCCTCCTAAGAGGACTCCAGCAACAAACCATTCCACAGAATCCCACCCTGGGGACCTCAGAGCCGCCGTACCACCTGAGAATGGAGGGTAACTTCCCTACAGCTGCACGGATGGAGCCCTCTGCTCGGGTAACCTCACACAATCCACAGACTCCAGCACCGTCCAAGACCACAAGGCTATGTGCAATCAGACAGATATTACATACAACTGGCCAAGAGGAATGCAGTTGGGGGAAGCAAGAGAATCTCCTCTGGGTCACTAGCTGCCCCTCTACCTGTGAGGGAAAGCCATCAGTCACCAAGTCCAATCTCCAGAGGTCTCTTGCAAGCAGTCACAGGTTCTGAAGAAGACAGCTGTCATACTCAGAGGAAGGCACGTGTGTGTACACACACACATCAACAACAATATTCAAGTCATTTTCTTTTGCTTTTTTTTTCCTTGGGGGTGGATTTTGTTATTTTGAGACACAGTCTACCTGTGTAGCCCACACTAGCCTCAAACTAATCATTCTCCTGCCTCAGCCTGCAATGTGCTGAGATTACAAGTGTGCTCTCTCCAACCTGGTTTCAAGTCCCTCATATAAAAATGGCCTAGAATTTACGTAGAACCTACACACATCCTCCCAGAGACTTTAAACCATCTGTAGACACTTACATTTGATCCAATGAAAATGGTATACAGTTTTTACACCGTTTGGGTTTTGAGAATGGTATTGTCAACTCTTTTCTCCAAACTAAAACCTCCCTTGTAAGCCGGGCGATGGTGGTGCACGCCTTTAATCCCAGCACTCGGGAGGCAGAGGCAGGTGGATCTCTGTGAATTCGAGGCCATCCTGGTCTACAGAGCGAGTTCCAGGACAGGCTCCAAAGCCACAGAGAAACCCTGTCTCGGAAAACCAAAAATAAATAAATAAATAAATAAAACCTCCCTTCTAGCAGGGAGGCTCAAGAGGGGCATGAAACTCACCAAAAACTTAGAAGACTCGAGAAGCCTCACAGCAGGGTGGTGGCATACACACCTCTAATCCCAGCACCCAGGAGGCAGAGGCAGGTGGATCTCTGTGACTTCGAGACCAGCCTGGTTTACAGAGAGGGTGCCAGCCCCAACTCAGCTGTGTAGGCTGTAAGGACTGCTAGGGAGACGCCCCCTGCGGAGCTGCCTACAAGAAAAGCAGCAGCCTTCAGAGATGCCCAGTCATGGGCCATGTTGGAACAGGACTTCCAGGTGGCACAGCTTCCCAACTGGCACTGGCACTGCTGGGAGTAACCCCGCAATACACTGACTGGCTCACAAAGACGGCTGGGAAGAACCATTTCTTCAGTCTGACCGCTCTCTCCTGGGGTGGACAGAAACAGTATCTGAGGAAAAGTCACATGACAGGGAGAGAAGTTTGGCTGGTCATGTGACGCGGGTGCTGGGAGTGGAGCTCGGGCCCTCTGAAAGAGTAGCACATGCTCTTCGCAGCAAAGCTGGCTCTCCAGCCCACATCCAGCTTTTTATATGGGTTCTGGGGCCTGAACGCAGGTTGTCAGGTTTGCATGGCCAAAGCTTTGACCAGCTGAACCGTCTCCCCGGCCCATTTGCCAAATATTTTCTATTCTTTGGCTTAACCTGAAGACCACCAGGATATGGAGGGCAAACTGCACGTTTTAAGAGTTCTAATCTTTTTGTTTATTTGTTTGTTTTGGTTTGGTTTTCCAAAACAAGGTTTCTCTGTGGCTTTGGAGCCTGTCCTAGAACCAGTTCTTGTAGACCAGGCTGGCCTTGAACTCACAGAGATCCACCTGCCTCTGCACCGTGGGTGCTAGAATTAAAGGCGTGGGCCACCACCGCCAGCTAGTTCTCTTGATAGGTCAAAATTCCATTATAAAATATTCTCGATTCTTAGTTCATTATAACATAGTCTCTAAAATCTTAAGAGAAAAAAAAATTAAGGAATCAAAATAAACCATAGACAGTGGGGGAAGGGATGGGAGGAAAGGAGAAGGAGAAATTGCGGTCAGAATGTAAAATAAATTAATTCAATTTTTAAAAAATCTAGAGAAGGCTCCAAAGCCACAGAGAAACCCTGTCTCGAAAAACCAAAAAAATAAAATAAAATAAATAAATAAATAAATAAATAAAAAATCTAGAGAAACAAAAATGTGATTTAATGTAGGAAGGGTAATGCTTGCTGGTAATCTTAGCATTCAGGAGGTGAGGCAGGATGACTATCCAGATGCCAAGGTTAGTTGGCTACATAATAACAGGACTCTCTCTCACAAGCTAGACGGGTAGGTGGGCAAAGGCCCTGTGGCCACGCCTGACGACTAGAGATCAATCCTAGAACCTACACGATAGGAGGAACCAACTCCTGCAAGCATGTACTCCTCTTGCAGGACCCCAGATTGGTTCCCAGCACCTATAACTCCTATTCCAGAAGATCCAACGCCCTCTTCTGGCCTCCACAGGCACTGCACTCATGTGCATATGCCCACATATATGCACCTAATTAAAAAAAAAAAAAGTCGGGGGCTGGAGAACTGGCTCAGCAGTTAAGAGCACTGGCTGCTCTTCCAAAGGTCCTGAGTTCAGTTCCCAGCAACCATATGGTGGCTCACAACCATCTGTAATGAGATCTAGTGCCTTCTTCTGGCCTGCAAGTATACACGCAAGCAGAACATTGTATATGTAATAAATAAAGATTTATTTTTAAAAAATGTTTTAAAGGGAGAGGTAGAGAGAAAAAAACTATGGCAATTACCTGTTTTTTGATGACAACCTGGACACAGATCCAAAGGGTGACTCCCAGAGCACAGCCCAGGTAGATGTAGAACCTATTCATCCATAGTAGCAGTAAAGGCGAAGAAAAGTCCCACACGTCAACAGGAGGCCCTGCGTTCAAAACAACACATAGCTGTAACAACACATGCAGCCACAAAGATGCCCACTGATGGTTTAAGAACTAAAAGCAACCTGGTGGTGGTGGCACGTGACTTTAATCATAGCACTCGGGAGGCAGAGGCTGGTAAATCTCTAGTTTGAGACCACCCTGGCCTACAGAGTGAGTTTCTGGACAGCCAAGGATACACAGAGAAACCCTGTTTCGAAAAATAAAAAAGAAAGGAAAGAAAGAGTTGAAATCAAACTTCATATTCAACAATTAAGAAATTTCAATGGCTGATTTATTTTTTTTGTTGAAACAAGATTTCATTATGGAGACCAGGTCACCCTCAAACGTATAATAATTCTCCGCCTCACTATCCAATCAGCACTATGTCTGCCTTTTTCTGTTTGCTTGTTTTGTCTTGAGACAGGATCTCTCTAGCTCTGGCTATCCTGGAGCTCATTTATGAAGACCAAGTTGGCCTCAAACTTATAGAAATCCACCTGCTTCTGCCTCCCAAGTGTTGAGACTAAAGGCCTTTGCCACAGTAACCGCCCTGATTTCTTTTATATATTTTTTTTACTTTTAGTTATGTATAGGCCGGTGTATCTGCTTATGCTCATGTGCACACGTGCAATAAGCCCTGCAGGCCAGAGGTACTAGATCCCTTGAAGCTGGACTTACAGGTATCTGTGAATGCTAAGAACCGAACCCCAGTTTTATGGAAAAGTGGCAAGTGTTCTTAACCACTGTGACATCTCTCCAGCTCACACCTGAGTTTTGGGGTTTTTTTTGTTTTGTTTTTGGTTGTTTTTTTTGTTTTGTTTTGTTTTTTTTACTTTGAGGCTTGCTTAAACACTGAAGCTGAAATTTCAAGGGACTTGAAACCTGAAATTTAGGTTTACAGGTGCTATTCAATAGACTCAGAAGTCTCGAAACATGTGTTTAAGGAGGAAGCCATTTTTTTCTTCGAGGTTAGGCCAGTTTCCTTCAAAACATATCCCTTAGTCCCAGAAAGGCAAAAACTAGTCAGGAGAACGATCAGTCCTCCCTGTTCCCAGTAGTGACAGCCTCCTGCTATTATGTGCATTCAGTAGACTGAGGCAGGAGGAACACTGTAAATCTAGAGGCTAGCTTGGGCTACATGCCGAGTTTCAGGCCAGCTTAGGCTACATAACAATTTCCTAATCCCCCTGGGTAGTAAATTCCAAGTCACCCTCAACTACATTCTGAGTGCCAAGCCGGTTGCTACACAGATGAGTTCAGACCTAGACTACATGGTGAGTCCCATTCTCCTGGGTTACACGGTAAGTTCTAGCTCAACCTGGGATACAAAACAAGGAAAAATATAATGAAACGACAAGGGGAAAAATAAAATACAATAAAAACAGAAAGTAAAAGATCGAGTGCAACACCTACGCCCCCTGCGCGGGAAGGGAAGCTGTTTCCTCCAACCCGCCCGAGACCCTGGCCAACCCGCCTCACCCATCCTCCGCGGAGCCCAAGCCCCGCAGGTCACAGCAAAGTCAGGGTGCGCGGGCCTGCGAGCACACGGATCGGGGTCACAAAACTAAGGCACCATGCCGCCAGCAGGCCCGCCCGCATTGGCCACAGAGGACAGAGGCGGGCCCAGGGGGAAGACAGAGCTAGCGGAAGTTCAAAGGCTGATCTCTGATTGGCTTAGGTGAGGAGGGGGCGGGACCAGAGAGAAGCCCAGCTCGTAACGCTGGGACAGATGCTGGAGCGTTTCCTCTACGTCTCGGATTGGCTCAGAGTAGGGAGGGGGCGGGCCTGAGGGGAGCTCCGCCTAGAGGTGCAGAAGAGAGCATGCTTCGGACTCCACTCGGTTTGGCTAAAATGCAAAAGGGCGGGACGGAGGAAAGTACTGTCTAGAAATGAATGACGGCCTAGCCTGGTGGTGCAGACCGTTGTTAATCCTAGCACTCAGGAGACAGAGGCAGACGATCTCTGTAAATTCATAGTTCGAGGCCAGCTTGGTCTACGTACTGAGTTCCAGGACATACGTAGGCCAGGGCTATGTAGAGAGACCCTGTCTCAAAATAAGTAAGTAAATGAATGAAAGAAATGACTGACAGCTCAGTGACACAGGCCTGTAATATCCAGCGCTTTTGAGGCTGAGGCAGGAGAATCACGAGATTCGGGATAGTTACTCTTTGAAACAAGAGTCTCATGTGTATCCCTGATTGGCTTGTAACTTGATTCGAATTAACAAAGCTTGCCTGTGCCTCCCGAGTGCATGGGCCACTATGCCAGGTCAAAAGAAATATTAAGTGAGAGGAAAAGAATCTTAGGAGAAAAAAAAATCAGACTACAGGCTGTCAGGCATAGGAGCGCATTCTTCTGATTCCAATACTCAGGTTTTGCTGTTGTTGCTGCTGCTGCTGTTTGTTTGGTTGGCTGGTTTGGTTTGGTTGGTTTTGGTTTTTCTAGACTGGGTTCCTCTGTATAACAGGGCTAGGTGTCCTGGAACTCACAGAGATCCACCTGCCTCTGCCTCCCGAGTGCTAGGATTAAAGGCGTCCGCCATCACCATCCAGCCTAAACCCAATATTCGAGAGACTGAGTCAGGAAGATCGGCCATAAATTAGAGACCAGCATGGATTACATAGTGAGACTTCGTTTCAAAATAACAAAGAAAGGACATTGACTATAGTATGCGGTCCAGGTGTGTGGGCTCATTTGCATCTTAACTGTAACAAATCGACTGTAACAGGCATTGTTTGGGTGTAGTACATAGACTATAAAGTGACTATCAGATGATATTGAGGTTTTTGAGTAAATGTATGTGGGAGTATCTGCTAAGAGTATATCCTTAAGTATTTAAGGCTAAACCATACGATGATATGCTTTGATATGTGTGATGAGACAGGGTCTCAAGGCTACCCTCAAACCCTCCGTGTAGGCGAAGATGACCTTGAACTCCTGATATCCTGTCTCTACCTGCAAAATTCTAGAATTATAGGTGATTAGCTTTAACATGATACAATAAAAAGAGGGAGGATAGGACGGGCAGTGGTGGCGCACGCCTTTAATCCCAGCACTCAGGAGGCAGAGATAGGTGGATCTCTGTGAGTTCGAGACCAGCCTGGTCTACAAGAGCTATTTCCAGGACTGGCTCCAGTCTCAAAAAACCCAAATAAATAAATAAAGTAAATAAAAAAAGAGGGAGGATATAATTATTGAAGCAGGATGATGGAAGCTCGTTACACCTTTTTCTCCTCTTTAAAAGGTTAAAATGAATGCAGTTCCTGAATTCCGCAGAACTGTTCAACTAGAACACCATGTTTCCACTGGGCCAATAAACATTACTCACCAGCCACTAGGAGTTGCGCGCGCACGTAAGTGACGCCATCGAACCGCGCCTTCCTCTAAGGATGGGGATCGGTGACATAAGAGTCACACAGCGCAGGCGTAGTTGCTTTCTTTTCCTTTCCCTGGCTAGTGCGCCACCGGACGCAGGCGCAGTAGGGCAGTCGGGTGCGCAGTGTCTACTGCCCGAGCGTAGGTTAGGGAAGAGCCTAGCAGTTCTGGGGTTCGCGTGCCGCGGGGTCGTTACAGCCGAGCGCTTGGAGAACCCGCGGTCTGGGAGCAGCCGCCATGTCGATCTTCACCCCCACCAACCAGATCCGACTGACCAATGTGGCGGTGGTGCGGATGAAGCGGGCAGGGAAGCGCTTCGAAATCGCCTGCTATAAGAACAAGGTCGTCGGCTGGCGGAGTGGCGTGTGAGTGAGTGATCCTGTGCCCAGAGTCCAGCGAACCGGCCACCCCGAGGCTGGCTTCCCTAACCACGGCCCCTGACAGCCATGGTTACCTGTCAGGCCTGGTTTGCTGGATTCGGACTGGCCTCTGGTTTGGGATTTTGTTGGTATCAAAAACTGACAACTAGAAACTCCGTCATAGCTGGGCCAGGCGGCCTAGACCTGTAATCCCAACGCACAGGAGACAGAGGCAGGAGGATTGCTGCGAGTTCCAGGCCAGTGTGTGAGACTCTGTTTCTTTAAAAAAAAAAAAAAAAAAAACCACAAAGCTGAAGCCAAAGAAGCCCCGAAATTAAGTTTGGGGGTTGGGGGCATCTTGGATAAATGATTAAGACGGGAATCCGATAGTCCAAATACTGTCACGAAGAAATGAAACTTACTATGGTCATTTTGCTGGAATACTAATCGGGAAAGTAATGTGTCACACACCCCTCAGAATGCCTAGTTTTATCAAAGTGCGTAGTGTCTTCACTACTGCCATCTAGGGACAGATATTCCAGGGTGGAAGCTTCTGTACCACACCCCACCACACCCTCATGTAAAACAATGACGTGTTTGGGTTTCCTCCCCGCCCCCCTTCTTGATTAACTGAGAAAATACAGATACTGTCCCGAGTTTGAAATTGTTCCTGACAGAAGTCACCTGGGAGAGAGGTGGGGGCGCATGTGTGTTCCGTTTCTCGTTTTTTAGTTTTGGTTTTATGAGTCAAGGTTTCAAGTAGCACAGAACCCCACTAGATAGCCGAGGCTACCCTTGAACTCCCAATGTCTGCCTCCCTCTCCTACGTGGCCGGGATTACAGATGAACACGCCACTCCCGGCTTGCAGCACTTGCCATCTCTCTTGTGTTTAACTGTGAATGCATTCCCAGCTGTGCAGTGGATTCACTGAGGCCTCTCTCTCCCGCCCTTTCAAGGGAAAAAGACCTCGATGAAGTTCTGCAGACCCACTCAGTGTTTGTAAATGTTTCCAAAGGTCAGGTTGCCAAGAAGGAAGACCTCATCAGTGCCTTTGGGACGGATGACCAGACTGAGATCTGCAAGCAGGTAGGTTCTGCCGGTCGCAGCGTAACGCATGGCCATGTTCGTTCACAGGCAACATCAGGACCTCTGTTTTTCTTGATCAGTTTTTGTTTGTTGTTTTAGCTTTTTTTTTTTCTCAGTTCATGTTGGAAGATTTGGGAGGTTCATACAGTGGGACATCAAACTCAGCTGGATAGCCATGGAACTTCTAATCCTCCAGCATCACGCCACTTTACTCAGCTCCAATATAACACTGGGGGTTGGGGAGGGGAGACAGTATATTACTATGTAACTCTGGCTGACCTAGAACTCATTATGTAGACCAAACTGACCTCAAACTCACAGTAATCCACCTGGCTTTGCCTCCTGAGTGCTAGAATTAAAGGTGTGCACCTCTGTGCCCCGCTGGTCTGGGTTTTTTGTTTGTTTGCTTAACCTGTATCAACAAACGAGTGTGCACATTTGTGCAAGGTGCCTGTGGAGACCAGAAGACAGCACTGGATCCCCTGGACCTGGAGTTACAAGCGTTTGTGAGCCCCTGGCGTGGGTTCTGGGAAATGAACCCCAAAACTCAAAAGGAGCAGCAAGCTCTCCACTGTGCCTTCTCTCCAGCCCCTCCAGTATCACTTCTAACACAGACTCTCAACTTCTTTATGCTGCTTTAATTCCGAGAAATACCGATTACAGTATTAGTAGGAGTCTACTTACTATGCATACACACCTTTATTAAAACAACATAAACAAGCCGGGCGATGGTGGCGCACACACTCCGGAGGCAGAGACAGGTGGATCTTTGTGAGTTCGAGGCCAGTCTGGTCTACAAGAGCTAATTCCAGGACAGGCTCCAAAGCTACAGAGAAACCCTGTCTCAAAAAGCAAAACAAAACGAAACAAAACAGAAAAGTGGGGTCTCTCTTAGGGCAAAGCAAGCCTAGAAAAGTGTTTGCCGCCATGCTGTGGTGGTGCACACCTTTAATCCCAGCACTTGGGAGGCAGAGGCGGGCGAATCTCTTGAGTTTGAGGCCAGCCTGGTCTACAAGAGCTAGTTCCAGGACAGCCAGGGCTGCACAGGGAAATCTTATAACAGGTGACAGTTCAACATCCAGGTTGGAGGAAATGCTGGGAGGAGACAGCAGTGGAATAGCTTGCCATGGTAGAAAGGGCCTCCTCATAGGCAAGGGGGCTGCATGTGCTGCAGCTTCTCAAGTCCCCTCGCCTTGTTCAGAATGGTAAGGGTTACCCCATTCAAGAGGAGGAGTGCAGTCTGGGCCTCTTCAGGCAGGTGAAAGCACTCGAGATGCAGAGCATGGAAGGAAAAGAACTTTGCGTTTCTGGGTAGGCGCGACCGAATGCAGGAGCAGTGCTTGGTACCTTTCAGTCTTCTTGATCTTTCCACAGTGAAAGTTGGCTGTGTTGTTTGAGGGGTCTCTTAGTCTTCAGGCTTCCCCGCAACTGCTGAATGTTCTCAGAGCATCTCTGGCAGGTTTAGGCAAGGCTGCTGGGCATTGAAACTTGCAATTTCCGTCCTAAGGCCTTGACACTGGACCCTGCTTCAGCCCTTCCTCAGAGCACATGACTGCCGGGTTTTCCATCTTAACAAAGCCAACTAGCCGTCTTGGAACCCTCCAAACTCCTCGGGGTTGTTTTTGTTTTGTTTTTGGAGACAAAGGGAACCACCAGGTCCTGCTTCTGGGTTTTTTTTTTCCTGGATATTTAAAATCAAACTTTAGAAATTAACTTTTCTAATAAATCACCTCTTTTACCTCACTGTGCTTCCTACCCCCCACCCCAGATTTACTATGCAGCACGTGCTGGCCTGGAATCTGCTATGCTCACTAGGCAGGCCTCGAACTCAGTTTGTTTTGTGGCGGTTCTGGAGACTAAACCCAGGGCCTTTCCTTTTTTTGTATGTCATGCCTCTAGAGCAGTGGTTCTCAACCTTCCTAATGTATTGCATTCACGCTTAAATACTGTCCCTCACGTTGTGGTGACCCCAACCATAATAAAAATATTTCATTGCCACTCCACAACTGTAATTTCGCTACTGTTAAGAATCATAATGTAGGCCGGGCGGTGGTGGCGCACGCCTTTAATCCCAGCACTCAGGAGGCAGAGGCAGGCGGATCTCTGTGAGTTCGAGACCAGCCTGGTCTACAAGAGCTAGTTCCAGAACAGGCTCCAAAGCCACAGAGAAACCCTGTCTAGAAAAAACAAAAAAACAAACAAAAAAAAAGAATCAATGTAAGCCTGGTGGTGGCGGCTCTCGCCCTTAATCCCAGCTCTTGGGAGGCAGATGGATTTCTGTGAGTTCTGGGCCAGCCTGGTCTACAAAGTGAGTTCCTGAATAGCCAGGACTACGAAGAGAAACCCTGTAGTCAAAAAAACCATGATGTAACTATCGGATATACAGGATATCTGATATGGGGTCACGACCCACAGATTGAGAACTGCTGCTCTGTATGGATTTTTCTCCCCTTTGTCTTCCTTACCCAGAAGCAGGATCTTGGAGCTGCTCATAACCCGGTGCTGGGTTTAGGCAGCACTTGGTTCTCATGAGCAGCTGCAGAGAACAAAACTTCATTTCCTCCCTGCTAACTAATTCTGTGCAGTAGAAAAAGGTAACTAAAACTGATGGAGACTTTCTGTATGTTCTGCCGTTTTAGATTCTGACCAAAGGAGAAGTTCAAGTGTCAGATAAAGAACGGCACACACAGCTGGAGCAGATGTTTCGGGATATTGCAACCATTGTGGCAGACAAGTGTGTGAATCCAGAAACAAAAAGACCCTACACGGTTATCCTCATTGAGAGAGCCATGAAGGACATCCACTACTCGGTCAAGCCCAACAAGAGCACAAAGCAGCAGGTAGCAAGCGCTCTTTGTCCTCAGAACTTCCCCAGCCTTTGACCGTGCTTTCTTCCAAAGCAAAGAACTACTTTATTTCCATTTCACAAAATGAGACGTCTCACTTCTCTCCGTCTTCCTGGGATTGCTTGTGTGGCCATTGGCATAATGCAGCTATATGCAAACTGTTTTGTTGATATTCGACATACGAGTTAGTGCATATATTAAATAACAAGCTCTCCCCATTATGTCTTGAAAGGCTTTGGAAGTGATAAAGCAGTTAAAAGAGAAGATAAAGATTGAGCGTGCCCACATGCGATTGCGCTTCATCCTGCCGGTGAACGAAGGAAAGAAGCTGAAGGAGAAACTGAAGCCGCTGATGAAGGTCGTGGAGAGTGAGGACTACAGCCAGCAGCTGGAGATAGTAAGATGATGGCGGTGGGGAGCCAGTGGTGGACTGGGCCCCAAGATTATAGTTAACACATTCTTGGCTTCATTCTACCAGAATAACTTACTGTCTGATCATTAATACTGTATTTTTTCTTACTTTTGCATAGCTGTAACCCAAATGCGTGAGAGAACAGAATAAGGTTTATTTCAGCTCAGTCTGAGAGAGTTCGGTCTGTGACTGCTTGGCCTCGTGTAGTTGGGCAGAACCGGAAGGAGAGGGAATAGGGGAAACGGTGGAAGCTGGAAAGATGGCTCAGCGGTTAAGAGCACTGCCTGCTCTTCCAAAGGTCCTGAGTTCAGTTTCCCAACAACCACATGGTGGCTCGCAACCATCTGTAATGAGGGAAGATAAGACGAGGTGTACCTTACAGAGAGAGCCCCTTCCCCCCGAATCTACTTCCTTCATAGAGACCTCACCTCCTCAAGTTTCCAGACTTGGCAAATTAGTACCACCAACTGGGTATAAAGCTTTGAACACATGAGCCTGTTGGGGACACTTCATACCATGAGGCAATATTAAGAAGTTGTAGGCTAGGCTAGCCTGTCAGATTGTAAATAGAACACTGCAGTTAAACACAAGATGTTATTTGCTCCTTAGTCAACTTATTGACAGTAGATTTGTTTTGGTTGTATTCGTTTTCTTTGAAATAATATATTTTCCACTGAGTCTTCTATGATGAGACAACCAATAATAGAGGTGGAGCCCCGTGGTACACATCTGTCACCCTAGCGCTCTGGAGGTGGGGGCAGGAGAGTTGTGAGTTCAGCTACAACGTGAATTTGAGACTACAAGTTACCATCTTTCCTTTTAACCAGAACATGTTTTAAGCATTAGCGATGAGAGGATTTGTTCCTGGGTCATGGGTGGTTCCCCTAAAGAGAAACAGTTGTGCCAGCACCGTGAACATCTGCACTTTTCAGAACCCACCATGGCTTCTCAGTATGTCCCAAGGGTCTGCTTCACAGGTGGAGGTGACCGTCACTGACCTATAAGAGTCTAATGCAGTGGTTCACAACCTTCCTAATGCTGTCACCCTTAATACAGCTCCTTATGTTGTGGTGACCCTCCCCCAACCATAACATTATTTTCATTGCTACTTTGCTACTGTTGTGCATCACAATGTAAATATCTGTTTTCCAATGGTCTCAGGTGACCTGTATGCATCATAATGGAAAAAATCTGTTTTCCGATGGTCTTAGGTGACTGAAGGGGTCATGACCCACAGGTTGAGATCTGGTGGTCTAATGCTAGATTCCAGCCTGGAGACCATAGTCTGTTACAACCTGTTAGTTTACAGCTGAGGAATCTGGGTATGTTTTTAAGAGGAGTGAGATGCTAGGGATTGAACCCAGGATCTGAATGCTAGGCTAATGCTGGCTCTCACTGTGAGTTGCAGCACCAGCAAGGTGAGTGAATGCCTTTCCCAAAGGCCAATAACAAGTGTTTAGCATCAAGACTGAATACCAGATCCAGCTTGCTGCCCTGGTCTCCACTGTGTTAGCAATACCTAGAACACGGTCTGATCTGCCCTGAGCATTAAAACTGAGTTTAATCTGCGCTGTTATCAATCCTCCCTTGGTAAACAGCTACATGATCATTACAGGTGTGTCTCATCGACCCAGGCTGCTTCAGAGAAATTGATGAGCTAATAAAAAAGGAAACCAAAGGCAAAGGTTCTCTGGAAGTGCTCAGTCTGAAAGACGTGGAGGAAGGAGATGAGAAATTCGAATGACACTCTCCAACTCCTCAGCTGGAACAAGACAGAGGACATTTGTCCCCTGCAGCAGCTTGTTTCTGTGACCTGCCAAAAGCCCTGCTCAAGCAACGTGCCACTTTCCAATCTTGTGTTAAACATTTACCTAGGTACTGGGTGTTTTTGTTAAATTGGGGTTTCCAACAAAAATGACAAACCCAAAATACAGCGTCCAGAACAGCTTGCTGTCTATGCCTTTCTAGTTCCACAGGAAAGATCAGACATTGGTGGATAAGAAGGTAGAGTCAGTATGTGATACATCATTAGAGAGGGGTCTGTATAACAAAAAGGAGTGTTTGCTGGGATGAAGATGTGGTACTTTTGCATAATGAAGTCCAGGTCTGGGGTGTGAGCTGGTTCCCTAAATTTAGATATATAATGACTAGGGAAAATTTGAATTTTTAATTTTCAACAAATGTGGAACCACACAACTGACTTAGATTATTCTTGGTAAAATATATAAAGTCATTTAATACTAATTCTTAAAAGTTTATATGTTAGTATAGCTAAAATTATACATAATCAATAAAACTTATTTTTATTAAGCTCTGGCTTGCATTTCTAGACAGCTTCCTTTTTGTTCTGGTTTTGTAGCAGGGACTTCCCTCACTAATGAGATGCCTGAAAAAGCATGTTCAGGAAGGGAAGGTTTACCTTAGCTCAGTTTGAGGAGTCCCCGCCCATCATAGCAGAGAAGGCATGGTGACAGAATCATGAGGTCATGCTGCGTCTGCAGTCAGGAAGCAGAGAGAGATGGATTCGGATGCCCAATCTAGAAACTCTGACAGATGTGACCAGAGGTTTGTTCCCCTGCTAATATTAACCTCACAATGGGGGGGGGGTGTTTTGAGGGTCTTAATCAAAGGCCTTTCTTTACTCCCAGCACTGGGGAGACAGAGGCAGGTGGTTCCGAGTTCAAGGCCAGCCTGGTTTACAGAGTGAGCTCCAGGACAGCCAGTGCTACACAGAGAAATCCCATCTCAAAAAGGGGGAGGGGGGCTGGAGAGATTGCTCAATGGATGGTTCAATTCCCAGCACCCACATGGCAGCTCACACCTGTCAGTAACTCCAGTTCCAGGGCTACCCTCATCCAGACAAAACAGGCAGGAAGAACACCAATGAACATTAAATAAATATCCAAGAGCATAATAGACTTTGACAGATTTTTGGGTTTGCCTTCAATTTTTTCTTCTCATTTAGAGTCAATCCTCCTGCCTCCTCCTGAATTTTAGACCTGTGCCCAACCCCTATTTTTAAGAGTTCATCCATCTGCAACTAACATGGCACAAGAAATTTAGTTTTCAGAGGCTAAAAGGCCAGCTATCTCTGTAAATGAGGTTATCTCTTTCTGGGTTTTGTTTTTGGATAGATTCTCGGGCCAGCAAGATGGACACTAAAGGCCCATACCCCCAAGTCTAATGACCTAGCCCCAGGACCCACACAGTAGAACAGCTGACTTCTGCAAGTTCTTACCTCCCTCCATTCATGAGCCATGGCACACATGAACCCATATACATACACACAATTAAAATAAATGTAACCGGGGGGAGGGGCGCATAGTGGCACATGGCTTTAATGCCAGCACTGACCTACATAAGAGTTCAGATCAGGGGCTGGAGAGATGGCTCAGCAGTTAAGAGCATTGCCTGTTCTTCCAAAGGTCCTGAGTTCAATTCCCAGCAACCACATGGTGGCTCACAACCATCTGTAAAGAGGTCTGGTGCCCTCTTCTGGCCTTCAGGCATACACACGACAGAATATTGTATAATAATAAATAAATATAAAAAAAAAAAGAGTTCAGATCAGCTAAGGCTACATAGTGAGACCTGTCTCCAAAATAAATTCTTTTTGAAAAGACAGGGACTGTAGCCCAGCCTCGCCTTGAACTCCTGATCCTTCCTGCCTCACTCTCCGCATTACTAAGACCACAGAGTGTGCATCACCACAGCTGCCTTATGCACACAGTGAGCTTGCCCTCTGCATAGCGGTCATCTCACTTTCCTGACTGTGAGGGAACCTAACGCATAATACCACCACTCAGTGCTAAAGATCTTGTACTACAGAAGGGAGACATGTTTCTTCTCCGTGTGTTCATTGGTGTATTCTTTCCCAGTGGAGATGAACAGCATTCTAAGCACGGTGTTCCAACAAAAGGTAGGAGGAAGTGGAGGGAAAGACAAGAGCCTAATGCCCATGCTTCTGTCAGACCTTACCTGTACAGCAGTGGGCTGGTTATTTTTCCCCCCAAAAAACACTGTGCACACAGGCTAAAAGAGGCGTATAACCCCTGGAGCTAGAGTGCTAGAGACTGAACTCAGGTCCTCTGAGAGTTGAAGCACGAGCCCTGTCTCCAGCCCATAGCCTGGTTTTGTTTTGAAGACGGTTTTCTCTGTGTAATAGTCCTAGAGTCTAGCTGCCCTAGAACTAGCTCTTGTAGACTAGGCTGGCCTCAAACTCAGAGATCTGCCTGCCTCTGCCTCCCGAGTGCTGGGGTTAAGGGCATGTGCCACCACTGCCTGGCTAGCTGAGGGCACACTAAGGATTTAGGTAATTGGCCAGGGTATCTTTAGCCTATATTGGTTCACTGGTTGTGTATCCTGTGTGTTGAGAATAGAACCCAGAAACCTACTGCTTAGCCATGCCCTCAGCCCCTCACTGGGGTTTTCTAGGCAAGAGCTCTACCACTGAGCCACAGCCCTGGCTCTTACTAATGTCTTCTGGTAGAGTTTGGGCCAGGTCAGTGAGCACTTGTTGGTCTCATACAGTACAAGGTTTTACACTGTTTGGACAAAGACTCATGGATTTGTTGAGGTCACCTTAGTAGTAAATACTGGCTTCATTCTCATGGCAAGTGGTACTTCAAAAATCAGCCTACAAAACCCTCTAAGTGTTCTTGCCTACACTTTTTGTTTAAATCGCTACCAGGCTGGAAGAAAGAAGACAAACCAAGTAAACCCAGATGCTTTATTCTGTAAAGCACATATGCACATACTTCAAACACAGAAAATCAACGAGGGAGGGACGCCATTACAGATCAGCTAGTGACCATCATGCAGCAAGGGACGGAAGATGGATCTACTGCCCTCGAGTCCCACAGTGCCTGCAGGAGGGTCAAAACACAGGAGGCTGGGTTCCTATGCACTGCCAAGAACACAACAGAAACACCAGGTTCCAAATGATGAGAACTTACAAATAGAATCAAAACTGATTCAAGTCATACCGTATGGTGAAAGGACAAAAGGAAAGAGATCAATATGATCTGAAACAACCATTCACAGGAAGTCACTGACTTCTGACTGCAGCCCCAGTCTAGGACACCTGAGGATAAGCCAGCGCTGCTGGGGTGGGAGTCTCCAGTGGCCCAGCCTGATACTCCAATCCTCAGGTTTACCAGCAAGGAGCAGCTGAGGACCAGGCCTTGTGTGGAACCGCCCCACAGTGACAAGTTTTGTAGATGTGTCTCCAGGCCGCTAAACACAGTCACACCCTCCTCCCCCACCCATCTTCCACCTGTCCACCTGCTCCGGTGAATACTAGGCTTGAGAGTATGTATCTGGCCTCAGGATGGGTGACGTTCCAAGCACTTTGGCACTTCCTCTCCGCAGGCCTGTGTTCCTCCCTCCCACCCCAATAGATCCCAGCCACTGCCTGTCACTAACAAGGGTGACTAAGAGGAACACAGCTGAGCTGAGCAGAGCAACGGAAGTGGCTCCTCTCATTTGTCTTGCTCTACTTCTCTGGGTTTTATTATTCAGCAGCTTAACCTGGAACTTGATGGTCCCGATAACAGATTTATATCAGCCAAATCACGTGGCTTTTTCTTCATCCTGCCTGACAAGGATCTCATTTAAAGACTAATTAAATTCACACATTAGCCAACTAATAAGCAACTCACCACTGGTTTAAAAAACAAAAATAATGCATCATATAACTACAGTGATTAACAATCTTCAATTTAGAAACTATTGTTTTCCATGTAGAATGCCTGGAAAAATCTCTACGCCAGTAAGGTTCAAAATCCATCGAATTAACTCGAATTGAGACAGACTATAGACCTACAGTTACAGAACTAAAGTGCTGATGGACATTTTTTTTTTAAGAAATGAAGATGTGTTTTCTTTTCAAAAAAAAATTATTTTTGCATTCATTTTTTTGTACAACACACAATTCCAGAAAGAAAATGACTGCTTTGAGAGGCAGAGGATCAGTATGGAGCCCAGGCTGGTCTTGAGCTCGAGATTCTTCTGCCTCAGCCTCCAAAGTGCTGGGCATACATGCATGCGTCCCCACACCCAGCAAGGCTGGAACACTGCATTGGAGCTGTTAAGGCAAAGAAAGCGTTGATAGAAAAACTGAAAATACAAACAAAACAGGGAGTGGAAGAGATGATGGCTTTTTAAATGGAAACAGGCAAAGGATAGAGAAACCAGATGATCAAAATTTCCTATGAAAAATGCTTCCGGTGCTGCTCAGTCAACAGCCATCAGCACCTCACGCCTTCTTTCAGACCTCTCCACCAGCACCGTTTCCACATCACACAGCTCATAACAGCCATTTCCTTCTGGAGATGTGTGCTGTACAAAAAAGGAATGCAAAAAAGAAGTTAAAAAGAAAACATCTCCTTTTCTTAAAAAAACGAAGAAAAAAAAAAAAGAAGGAAGCCCTCCTGTTTGTGACTGTTAGACCAAACCTTCATTCTCTGAGTGCTATGCCCTGCACTGTGAAGTCAGCCCCATGTGCCTCTACTACACAGCTACTTCACCAGGAGCAGACAACAGCAGAGCACTCAAGTTCCTAGCCGCCGGTGTGCAAAATGAAACTTTGATCTTCACTATGTAAGTGACTTTTAGATGCATAACCTTTTACCTAGGACAGATGAACACGTCTCCCCTAAACAGAGGAATAGTAATATGTGACTATTTTTTTCTTTAAAAACAAAACAAAACAAAACTTCCTTGCAAGCAAACAGAAAACAAAGGTATTACTGCTGTCACTATGATCATTAAGCCACAGACATGTAAGAGCCACAGGAGGGAATGGTGGCTTCTGAAATGCAGAATCCTAACAAAGGTGCAAACCACTTCCAATACTGAACACATCAGGCTGCAACAAGAACCACAGCAAACATCAGCCCACTGGCACTGGAACATGACCTGCTCAGCTCGGGCAAGACCCCCACATGCCCCAGCACTACACAGAAGGACCTCCTTCCCCCAGTGAGGGTGACGGGTTCAGGCTGCATTCAGGGCAAAGCACGTGCATCACAGGACCAATTTCCAGATCAATGTTTATAAATATGTACAAATCAGTTACAGGCACTTGAAATGTCTTTGGCTGGAATAACCCAACATTGCAAGATCGTGTATTCACAGAGTGGCCAGGCCCTGGCCGGTTCAGCAGGCAATGATCATGGTTCTTGGTCTCTCAGAAAATGGAGAGCTGTAGGATTAGGCATCAGCCAAAGCCACCTAGAAGATAGTAAGCAGACAAGTCAACAGGGAGCTACTGGCACCTAGCCCAATACCACAAGGTCGTGCTGACTGAACACGTATTATCTTTTGGCAAGGGAATTAACAAGACCTTAAGGAGACCATCTCACCTCAAGGAGGCAAGAAAGAAAACCTCAGTTTGTAAGCAGTGGCCAACCTGTAAAACCACTTATGCTATTTTATTTATTATTTATTTAGTCATTCATTTTGATGACAGGGTCTCACTATATAACTCTTGCTAGCTTGGAACACTCTATGTGGACCGGGCTGGCTTTAAATTCACTGACTGCTTTGCCTTAGGTCTGCCTCCTGAGAACAGAAATTTAAGATGTGTGGACCACCTTGGATTTGTTCTTTGAGACAGGATTCATGTAGCCTCAACTGGCCAAAAACTCACTATGGATGACTTCGAACTCATGATTCTCCTGCCTCAACCTCCCAAGTCCTGGGATTGCAGGCATGTACCACCATGTCTGGTTTATTTGGTGCTGAAGACTGAACCTATGGCTTCATGCATGTGAGGCCAGCATTCTACTAACCAAGCCACATCTCTAGCCACAGGAAACCGCCCCGACAGGCACTCTGCTGCATGACTCCTGTGCTGAAGGAAGGACTGGAGGTAGAGAGGCACCCAGGAACTCTCTTTTTTTTTTCTTTTAAATAGTTATTTATTATGTATACAATACTCTGTCTGTGTGTATGTCTGCAGGCCAGAAGAGGGCACCAGACCTCATTCCAGATGGTTGTGAGCCACCATGTGGTTGCTGGGAATTGAACTCAGGACCTTTGGAAGAGCAGGCAATGCTCTTAACCACTGAGCCATCTCTCCAGCCCCCAGGAACTCTCCAACAGAGATTTCAGAACAGCTATCACAATGCCAGGACCCCCCTTTTTTTTCTTGAGAAAGGCCTGTCACCAGGAGCCACACAGACCCACCCACTGCTCACCTTCTCAGGACAAAATTCAGGATTGTTCTGACGCAATTTGCTAGGTCTACCTTTGATAACTGCGTAGCAAAACATCGTTATCACCATCACGAAAAGGAAGTAACTGGTGTGCATGAGATGCAGGTTTATTAATGAACGGTCGTCCTAATGAACAAAAGGAAAGAAACCAGACACATATTGTGCATTAATAACAACTTTTCAAACATCAGCCTCTGTGCTTGCAGCAACTTAATCTGTGGTACTCAGAACTGAACCCAAGGCCTCGCACACACTAGACAAATGCTCTACCACTGAGCTACATCTCCTGCCCAATATTAATTCTTAAGCTTGAACAGGCAGTCTCTCCATTTCTCTCCAAAACCAAACTAGGTTTCACTGGTTAGACTAGGAGCTTCTGTGCAACCTTGTTTAAGGAGCAACCACTGCTTCTTCTACTGTGGCTTCTGTACCTCACACTGCCAGAGCCCCACCAGCCTATCTTCTACGGGGAGGGCTGCTCTTCTCTGGACACGGTCCTCGTGATCCCACAGAACAGCTTGTCTGCTATCCTCACCTGTGCGTCTCCTCAGATGGACAGCTGGTACATCCCGCCAGACAGCATCCCTTCTCCTTCTGTTTTACTAAGTCCCTGGCTCGAAAGGATCAGGCTGGCCTCATTTCTGAGACTGACAGGCAACCACAGGAGGAGGAGTGTATGAGAAACCCTAGCTACCTCCCGTGCTCACAGCCTCACAGCAGAGAGTGGGTTAAAGTCTTTATTTTAGAGACAGCCTCACTCTTGACTACAGCTTGACCTGGAAGTCACTATGTAGCACGCAGTGGCCTGGAACTCTTCTTGTTTCAGCCTCCCAAGTGCCCAGATCTCAGGAATATATACCAGACAAAACAAGGTTTTCTTCCCCTTAGGATTTTGTTTTCACTTATGTGTGTATGTGCCATGTGTGTACAGGTGCCTATGGAAAATACATGGGGTCCTTTGGAGCAGGAGTTACAGGTGTTGTGAACTGCCTGATACGGGTGAACTCTGGTCCTCCTGCAAGAGCAAGTGCTCCCAGCTGCTGAGCCATCTCCCTAGCCCCAGTCTTCTTAAGGGACTGCTTTATAGTGGCCTGACATAGGTAGTGAGGGCCCTCCCTGCTGGAGGAGACAGGTGAATGCATGGCAGGGAAGGCTCTGGAATCTGAACTCCTCATCATGCAGCCTTCCCCTCCACCCCACGCCTGAGCTTCCAGGCAACCAACTTCTAGAAGTGGATAGGGAAAAATAAGAAATCCATGCAACACACTCAGGAAGGAAAGCAAGGGTACAAATCACTGGTGTGGCAAACTGTAACTGCTGACAGCAGAATTAACTGCTTCCTCTTTCCTCCAAAGTTAAATGATATGCAGGCCCCACTATCAAGTCAAATACACATCCTGGACCAGGCATGGTGGCAAGGCTTATAGTCCTAGCACACAAGAGGCTGAAGCACTCAAGAGGATCACGATTTCCAGGCCTGCCTGAGCTACATAGTGTACACTGTCTTAGACAAAGCAAAGATTGCCTCTTCCTATGAACTGCTGTCTCCTTTTTACATACTACTGGCAGATACTTTGCATGTAAGACCACAGAGGAATAGTGACTGCAACGGGTTACAAATGCAACAGATCTCAACATATCCTGCTGAAAAACACACAAAACTAAGGATCAAGGCTTTTCTTAACCACAAAGGTACCATGATTTTCACAGCTCTACTGTCTAGTCTACCAAACCAGGTGGAAACCTTAATTGGCCTGGACTGAGCAACCCAAGATGTAAACATTCATACACTTATAGTTCCAAGATGCATATCTCTCTCTCTCTCTCTCTCTCTCTCTCTCTCTCTCTCTCTCTCTCTCTCTCTCTCTCTCTCTCACACACACACACACACACACACACACACACACACACACACAGAGTCACAGTCACACAAACAGAACTTGTTTCACTTACATCTGGAACAATAACGGTGAGTTTGGGATTTAAAGCATGGTAGACTTTTCCGATGGCGCCCTTATAACACCAGAAAGGATTGTAGTCTTGAGCATATTTTGTGTTGGCATCTCTGGCAGTTGTGAAGATCTTGTACCAGAGTGTGGCGTTGCTGTATGTGTCGGGGACACAGTGAGGTGGCTGACTACAGGGGAGGGAAGGAAGCCAGCTCAGTGACTTGAAACATTTATTTGAGCTCCCTCTACACGCAGCCCCTGGCAACACTGAACAGAGCAACATAACGAAAGGAGAAATAAGACGTTTTTAACAATTACCATAATTCTCTGGGATAAGTGCCATTATGTTTTGATAGTCTGTTGTTATTCGTATTTTGAGACAGGATCTCAATATAAGCAGAGGCTGGCCTACAAATGCTAGAATTACAGGTGTGCATCAATACATCCAAATGTTTTGTTTTTTGAATAAACACATAAGGAGCCAGGCATATAGTTGCACACCAATAATCCCAGAATTCCAGAGACAGACAAAAAGATCAGTTCTTGCCAGGTATGGTGGCGCATACCTTTAATCCCAGCACTCCAGAGGCAGAGGCAGGTGGATCTCTGGGTTCAAGGCCAGTCTGGTCTACAGAGTGAATTCCAGGACAATCTCAAAAGCTACTGAGAAACCCTGTCTCAGTTAAGAGCACTGGCTGCTCTCCAGAGGTCTTGAGTTCAATTCCCAGCAACCACATGGTGTCTCACAACTCTTCTGGCCTGAAGAACACTATATAAATAAATCTTTAAAAAGAAAATCTAAAACAAAAATTAATTTCTGGGTCACAGATGAACAGAACCTTTCCCCTTAGGCAGCTCTGGAGGGGCCTGGCTCCTTCCTGTGCCAGTATGACTCAGCAGGAAAGGCATCTGGAGAGCGGCCGCATCATGTTCACTACCTCACTCAATCACTAGCTCTGGGACGGGGCTTCTTTCTGGTTTTGTTTTGTTTTGTTGAGACAGGAACTCATGTACCCCAGGCTAGTCCTGACCTCACCATGGAGAGGAAGATGCCTTGACCTTCTGATCCTCCCACCCAACCCTTCCAGTGCTGGGACTATGGCGTGCTCCACCACCCCCATTTATTCTGTGTGGGAAATGGATCCCAGAACTGCATGAATGCTAAGCAAACAACCCCAGCCCAGCACATTTGTATATGTACAAGTTAGGATTTCAAATCAAACTTAACAGTCCTGGAAGTCAACATGATGGCTCAGAAGTTAAAGGTGCTTGCCACCAAGTCTAACAACTTGAGGTCCACCCCTGGAACCCACACAGGAGAGAAGTGACTCCTGCAGGTTGTCCTCTAGGTCTCCACTTACACAGTGACAGGGAAGACTCCAGAGGCAGCTGTGAGGGTCATGCAGGCTGTGAACACCACCTGCTCACAGTGGCCATGGAGGGCACAGTCATCAGCGTTCCAGGCAGCAGGCAGGGTGAAGGTGATGTTGATCTCTTCGTGTGCTTCCCTGCCTGCAGAAGAATTAGTGGCTTATTGGTGGGCACGAGCAGAAATTCAGACTGTTCTCTGGTACTCCAATGAGTCTGAAGTCAAACTCAACAGCCACCCATTGGCCTGCATACCTGCCCTATGGGATTTCTGGAAGCTACAGTCCTGATCTGAACAATGACACCTGATTGACTAGTACAGCTCACAAAGGCTACTGTGTGTTTCAGTCACGATAGAGAGCCATTCCAGAGCCCAGGCAGGAACAGAGTTGAACAAACTGAGTGCAGTAATTTTCTGTACCGATGTATTACTTCATTCAAAACCTACCATGCCATGAATGTGACCCAAGCATCTCTGTACATGTACACACATACACACGCAGAGAGAGAGAGAGAGAGAGAGAGCGAGAGAGAGCGAGAGAGAGAGCGAGAGAGAGAGCGAGAGAGAGAGCGAGAGAGAGAGCGAGAGAGAGAGAGAGAGAGAGAGAGAGAGAGAGAGAGAGAGAGGAGAGAGAGAGCGAGCAGAAGTAGCGGGTCTAATAGACTTAGGAAAGACCTTGGGACCAGAAAGTGAAGTCTGCACTGAATCAAGATGTTCTAAGGTCATAAGGAGAAAAGGGTATGTTTGCTTCCTGGAACAAACAGGAGTGGTTTGTACCCTTACTATCATGGCATCAACTTTCCATTCTTAATAGCCAAAGGCAACAGGTAAGACCTCACCAGCCCCTTGTGGTCCAAGGGACCAAAGGTTTTTCTTCCAAGGCTCAGCCTGCCCTCAGGATGAACAAAGCCTTTCCAGAGTCTTCCAGCTTCCACTTTCAAGGGCTCCCAAGCCTTGAAAGGCTTAGCACATACAAGCAGGTATGGCCATATGCCATGGGATATTATTATTATTATTATTATTATTATTATTATTATTATTTAACGAGGTAGTTTGAGTGAGAATGGCCCCCATAGGCTCAAATGTTGAACACTAGTGCACATTTGGTATAAGTATTTGAGAAGGATTATGAGGCACAGGAATAGGATTTAAAGCTTAAAGCCTCCTCCATTCCCAGTGTGCTCTCTGCCTCCTGCTTTGGATCACCATGTGAGCTCTCAGCTGCTGCTCCAGTCCCTGCAACCCTACCTGCTCTACCATCAGTCATCATAAAGTCAAACCTCTGGATCCTTAAGCCCAATTAAGCTTTCCTTTATAAGTTACTCTGATCATGGTATTTCATCACAGGAACAGAAAAGTAAATACATTTAACAAATCTCTAGATAGCATTTCCTCTGTGCCAGCAATTATTTTAAGCACCTTGTAAGTGTTAATTCATAGTGAACTGTCTTAGTTAGCCTTCTATTGCTGTGATAAAAACAATTTGGGTAGGAAGGGGTTTGTTTGTTTATATCTCTCAGGTTGCACTCCATTGCATAGCAAAGTCAGGGCAGGACCTCAAACAGGGCAGGAACCTGGAGGCAGGAGCTGTGCAGAGACCATAGAATAGAACTGACTACTGGCTTGCTCCTTTTGGCTTATTCAGCCTGCTTTCTTATTGAACCCAGGTGCGCTAGTCCAGGAGCGCCCTCACACATAAATCACCAATTAAAATTAGCCCACAGGCTTACCCACAGATCAATCTAGTGGGAACATTTTCTCAACTGAGGTTTCCTCTTCCCAGATGACTCTAGGTTATATCAAGCTGACATAAAACTAGGCAGTATATAGCCGGGCGGTGGTGGCGCACGCCTTTAATCCCAGCACTTGGGAGGCAGAGGCAGGCGGATCTCTGTGAGTTCGAGGCCAGCCTGGTCTACAGAGCTAGTTCCAGGACAGGCTCCAAAGCTACAGAGAAACCCTGTCTCGGAAAAGAAAAAAAAAGAAAAGAAAAAAACAAACAAACTAGGCAGTATATAGACTTTAGCTGCTGTCTGGTTTATCATTTACAGTACTGGCAACTGAACCCAGGAACTCAGACATGCTAGACAAGCCCTCAACAACCCAATTCCTGTTATTTTTGCCTCTTGTATGACCCCCAAATTCCAAGGATCTGAGGTTTTTTCTAGTTCTTCCTGAAAGTTAGCACATTGCTAAATAAATGGTGGGCATTTAAAACTGTGCAGACCTGGGGCAGGACAGATGCTCGGTGGTTAAGAATCATTTACAGAACTCATATGGCAGCACACAACTGTCTGTAACACCAGTCCCAAGGAAATCCTGTTCCCCTGGCCTCCATGATACCAGGCCACACACATAATTTACTTTTTTTCCTCAAAGACAGGGTTTCTCTGTGTAACCGCCTTGGCTATCCTGGAACTCACTCTGTAGCCCAGGCTGGTCTAATCACAGAGAGATCCATCCACCTGCCTCTGCCTCCTGAGGGCTGGGATTAAAGTGTGCACCACCACCACCACGCTTAATTAATTGAAAATTTTAAGTTAAGAAAGGGCCTGAAAGAGCACTTTTTTTTACATCCACAAAGTCTTGGTTCAAATTTCAGCATCATAAGCAATATTAAAATAACCAGCATGACAGTGCAGTGGGCCAAGAGCAAGGAAGTCCCATGGTGAAGGAAGAATAGTCCTGGGAACCCACGTATAGAAAACCAACTACCGGGGAACGACCTCAGACCTTACATGTTACTGTACATACACACAAAATAAATAAAAATGGCAACGTATTACAAACCCTAGAATACACTATTCATAGATGTTTGTAAACACACTGTGTCTTGAGCAACATGGTATTCAGGTGCTGGTTCCCACATAGTTCAAAAACTGAGTAGAATTCCTGACTCCCCAGACTTAACTACTAATTTTGCCTGATGCTGACTGATAACATCGATAGTCAATCAGCACATAAATATTCATTATCATAAACAAGGAGAAATTCACAACAGCAAACCCACTGACTGCTGTGTGCCACTGTCACTGACTGGACAGATGAACTGCGCACACAGTGGTGACTTAGCAAACTAAGATGTTTTAAGTGGACACTCATGCAATCAGAAGCTGGCTACAAAGCTATCACAGAAAGACTGTAGAATATAGTTCATTTTGAGCTTCTACAATGTTTTTGTGTTTTATGTGTTGCACAGACTGGCCTCAAACTCAATACTGATAACCTTGAACTTACAATCCTCCTGCTTCTACCAAGTGCCACCAAGTCTTTTTCTTTTAATCCTCCAGGCTTTTTTTTTTCTTGTTTTTTTGTTTTGTTTTGTTCTGTTTTGAGACAAGGTCTCAGTATACAGCCCAGTTGTTCTGGACTTGCTGTAGACTAGATGGCCTCAAACTTGCATAGATCTGCCTGCCTCTGTCTTTTGAGTGCTGAGACTAAAGGTATGTGCCATTTGCTTTTTTTTTTTTTTTTTTTTTTTTTGGTTTTTCGAGACAGGGTTTCTCTGTGGCTTTGGAGCCTGTCCTGGAACTAGCTCTTGTAGACCAGGCTGATCTCGAACTCACAGAGATCCGCCTACCTCTGCCTCCCGAGTGCTGGGATTAAAGGCGTGCACCACCATCGCCCGGCTGCCATTTGCTTTTTTGTTTCTGAGGCAGAGCCTGAAACTCTAATTCTACTGCTTCACTCTCCACAGCTGGGATTATCACTGCACCCAGCACACCTGGTCCACAGCCTTCATGACCTAACACAGCATCTTCACATTTGTTTAGACTTCTCTTGGTTTCAAATAGAGAGCTGGAGAGATGGCTCCAGCTAAGAGCACTGGGTGCTCTTGTAGAGGTTCACAATCATCTGTACCTCCAGTTCCAGAGGATCTAAGGCCCTCTTCAGCCATCTGTAGACACCAGGAACACACATGGATGTACATACATCCATACAACATTTATACACACAAAAGTTTTCTTTTTCTTTTCTTTTCTTTTTTTTTTTTTTTTTTGGTTTTTCAAGACAGGGTTTCTCTGTAGCTTTGCAGCCTGTCCTGGAACTAGCTTTTGTAGCCCAGGCTGGCCTCAAACTCACAGAGATCTGCCTACCTCTGCCTCCCGAGTGCTGGGATTAAAGGCATGTGCCACTACCGCCCAGCTTCACACAAAAGTTTTCAATAGGGGCTGGAGAGATGGCTCAGAGGTTAAGAGCATTGCCTGCTCTACCAAAGGTCCTGAGTTCAATTCTCAGCAACCACATGGTGGCTCACAACCATCTGTAATGGGGTCTGGTGCCCTCTTCTGGCCTGCAGGCATAGACGCAGACAGAATATTGCATACATAATAAATTAATTAATTAAAAAAGTTTTCAATAATAAAAAAAATTAAAGTATAACTGGACCTGTGCAAGTAAAACCTATGCTGGTCAAAGGTCAATTATACTGAGGTCAGAAACAGACCTTGTACCTTGAAATTCTCTCTCCTTTTCCTCCCCACTCCCTCTCCAGTGCTATAGAGGAAGCCAGAGCCTCACACACACAAGCTCTAAGACTGAGCTGTCCCTCTGGACCCAGTGCTGACTCTGAGAAGCTTTTGTTTATTTTAAATTTATGTGCATTGGTATGAAGGCATCAGATCCCCTGGAAGTGGAGTTACAGACAGTTGTGAGCTACCATGTGGGTGCTAGGAATTGAACCCAGGTCCTCTAGAAGAACAGCCAGTGATCCTGACCACTGAGCCATCTCTCCAGCCCCTCTGATTGTGTATGGCCAGGTGATGGTGTGCATACCTTTAATCCCAGCACTCGGAAGACAGCCGTAGGCAGATCTTTGTGTTTGAGGCCAGCCAGGTCTACAGAGTGAGTTCCAGGCCAGCCAGGAATACAAAGACAAACCCTGTTTCAAACAACAAACAAGAGACTCCGTATGAAGCTTTACAACCCAACTGAGTGAAGGCGCACAGCAACCACTCCTTCTGGACCTGAGTAAATCCAAGTCTCAAGAGGAGAATCACTCACAAACAAAACAGAACCCTGAGTCTATCTCAGTTGCTGCCTAAAGCTCTGAAAGGGAAGAAGCTGACACACCTGAGAGTCCAATCTGATGTCCAAGGATGGTGGAGTACAGGTGTGTGACGTTTCGAGAGTACCCTCCAAAGGGCTTGAGAGGGTCCAGAGTCAAGGTAATGGCAACTGAGATATTGATGGGGCCTGACTCCTCCAGGGCCTGGGGCGGCTGAGTGGATGATCTGGCCTGCCCAATGGTCATGGTGCTCTCAGGGGTGGTGGTGTCATTGGAGAGATGCTTCAGTGTCTCGTTCTCTGATACACACAAGTCCAAATCATTAAAGCGCAGCAGAAAAGTATTCCAATCCTTCAGCAAAGTAAAACAGAGAGACAGATATGAGGCCCCAGCATCTCCAATGCAGGAATAACAATGATCCTTAACTGCTACCACAGGACAAGAGGAAAAAAGTGACTTGACAGTGACTGTCCCCAGTCATAACACACCACCATCCTCACCTGCAGAACAGGGTGATGTAATCACGTTAGCCCTGGAAACCTCAACTGCACACTCTACACATTATCTGAGAATCCAGCAGATTATATGGAAGAGAAAACCAACTAGCCTCAAGATCAAACTCAAAAAGGGATCTCGAGGGCTGGAGAGATGGCTCAGTGGTTAAGAGCATTGCCTGCTCTTCCAAAGGTCCTGAGTTCAATTCCCAACAACCACATGATGGCTCACAACCATCTGTAATGGGGTATGGTGCCCTCTTCTGGCCATACACACAGACAGAATATTGTATACATAATAAATAAATAAATATTTAAGAAAAAAAAGGGATCTCGATGGGCTGGAGAAATGGCTCAGTGGATAAGACAGCACTGCCAGAGATTCCTGGCCCCACAGGGCTGCTAGCACTCACTCTAACTCTAGGTCCAAGGGACCTGACGCCCTCTCTTGGCACTGCACACACATGGTACAGACATAAATGTGGGCAAACATCCATACACATAAAAGAAAAGTAAATAAAGGAAAAACAAAATAGGCTGTGAGAGCTGCCGAGAACTCGGTGGTTAAGAACACTTGCTGCTCTTACAGAGGAACCAAGTTCGGTTCCCAGCACCCACATGGTATCACAACAATGTGTACCTCCTGTATCAGAGCATCTGATATCCTTTGTTCTCCTTGAGCACATGATACACATATTTACATGCAGGCAGTCACTCATACACATAAACTAAAAATAAATATTATAAAAAAAAAGGTGGATCTCTGAGTTCCAGGACAGTCATGGCTACACAGAGAAAACCTATCTAGACAAAAACAAAATCCAAAACAAAACAAAACATTTTTAAGATTTATGTATTTATGGCTGTGTGGTGGTGGCTCATGCCTTTAATCCCAGCACTCAGACTCACAACATCTGCCTGCCTCTGCCTCCCAAGTGTGGGGATTACAGGCATGCACCACCAGCACCCGGGGTTATGGGTTCAGCACAGCATCTCACACACATTTCACTATACACTGTTTCCGCTCATTCCTTCTCTACATCCTCTGACCACTTCTACATGGTGCCCTGGTCAATAGGACCCCTTATCTAATAAAAATACCACCTGTACAAATGAGAAAGGCAGAAGGTGGCTCTGCGTCCTTAAATGTCCCAGTCACAACTTCACAATCATGTAACATGACTCTCAGAAGAAGTGGACTCCCTAGCTCAAGCACTCTCTCTTCTTTTGAAACAAGGTTTTACTACATGGCCCAGGATAGCCCCGACCTCACAAGCCTATGCCTCAATCTCCCGTTGTTGTATCATAGAAGTACGCCACAATTTACAGCCTTCTTTTGACTCAGGTTTTTGTTTTATAAATACACTATCCCAAATGCATCTATTTCTCTACTGAAATAGTCTACACGAACTGATACTACTATTTAAAACGACTACGTAAGCCAGGCGGTGGTGGTGCATGCCTTTAATCCCAGCACTTGGGAGGCAGAGGCAGGCGGATCTCTGCGAGTTCGACGCCAGCCTGGTCTACAAGAGCTAGTTCCAGGACAGGAACCAAAAAAGCTACGGAGAAACCCTGTCTCGAAAATCCAAAAAAAAAAAACAAAAACCACTATGTAAGTATACCCTAACAAAGCATTCACAAGGAAAAAGACAGGAAATTCTGTACAAATACGTATCTTTTGCTGGATGGATCTGTGCATTTGAGAAGCAGAGGCAAGAGAATCTGGAGTTTAAGGTCAGTATATGCTACATGAGACCCTGCCTCAAAACAAACAAACACAACAACAACAACAAAAACACACAAAAAAAACCTCTAGGTGTGGTAATACACAACAAATAATAGTATCCCAATATTTTTCATAAAGCTGAGGGAGAAAGATCACTTCAAATTCTAGATCAGCAAATATATAGTATGTTGCAGACCGGCCTTTGCTTCACTAGAGTGAGACCTCAAAACTATAAAAGAGCTGCCCCCACTTAATACAAGGTCCATCCAGCACAAGTGGAAATTAGGAGTATACTGTACCTCGGCCATTTCTGGAGACTTAATTTCCTTGATCTTGAAGAAATAGCCCAGGGTGAGAAAGGCGATGGCCATGGCGCTGACGCTGATCATGAAAACCACCAAGGGCGGCCGGCTGCTGATGTAGAGCTTCAGGTTCTCCAGGGGGTTAATGCTGAACATGCTTCTGATCAGCTGCGACCTGGAACGGACACAGCACATGAGCGGTGGCCTGCCTGCACAAGGGAGCTGTAGCTCTCACATCAGTTTCATATAACAGTACTGTGGGGCAAAGGCTGAGTCTCAGTCTCAATGAATTCATTCAGAAGACTAGAAGGAGCCAGGCATGGTGGTGCACACCTATGGCCCCAGGAAAGAGATCAGGAGTCAAAATGTATCCACAGCTACTAGCAAAGCCAGCCTGGAATATATGAGCGACTGTGTTTTAAAACAAAAACAAAAACTGGTGTGGGACAATTGTCTGTATTCTGTCAATTATATTTTAAATAAAAGCTGACTGGTCAGTAGCCAGGCAGGAAATATAGGCAGGACAATCAGACAGGAAGTAGAGGCGGGTCCATGAGAACAGGAGAATTCTGGGAAGAGGAAAGCTTGATCTGCAGTCCTGATCCAGTCACAGAAGATGTGACTGCCTCACTGAATAAGGTACAGAGCCACGTGGCTAACACAGACAAGAATAATATAAGAGTTAATAGCCGGGCGGTGATGGTGCACACCTGTAATCCCAGCACTTGGGAGGCAGAGGCAGGCGGATCTCTGTGAGTTCGAGGCCAGCCTGGTCTACAAAGGGAGTTCCAGGACAGGCTCCAAAGCTACAGAGAAACCCTGTCTCGAAAAACCAAATCAATCAATCAATCAATAAATAAATAAATTATAAAAGGTATACTCTTTTTTTTTAAAAAAAAAGCGTTAATAAGAAGCCTGAGCTAATGGACCAATCAGTTTACAACTAATGTAGACCTGTGTGATTTCTTTGGGACTTAATGACTGCAGGGACCAGGCGGGACAGATAACTCAGTCAATAAAAACCAAAGAAAAGGTCAAGGGGGAAGGGTGGAGCTGTTAGCTCAGTTGGTAGAGTGCTCGCCTGGCATGCACAAAGCCCCGGATCCCAAACCAGCACTACATAAAACAGGTATAGTGGCACACGTCTTTAAGACCAGCACTTTAGAGATAGAGGCAAAAGAATCATGAGTGCAAGTTTATCCTTGGCAACACAGGACCAAGCTCGGCTACAGGGCACTCTCTTATCCACAGAGTACATCAGTATTATTAGACTTTTACCCAGCGATCTGACCTGCAGAGGTACGCAAGTGCTCTACCACTGAGCTACAGCCCTGGCCTCCAACGCTCTTGGTTCTGGACACTTTGCTCACATATTTTAAATTCTAACTAAGCTGTCTGGGACCTCTCTTTGGTGTCACAGTTAGTTACACTGTTGAAGAACAAGTGCATTAGTAGTAATTCTTCTTTCCAAATCCTTTTATCTTTTTTTACTACTTAAATGAAATAGCAATAATAGCTGTAATAAAATTCTTGCCTCACTTAAACTTTAGCAAAAATGCTTTGTAATGATTCACTATTAAATCTGGGACACAACATAGGCTTCTGATGGGAAGCTGTGCTGGCTAGTTTTATGTCAACTTGCCACAAGCTAAAGTCCTTTAAAAGGGAGCCCTGACTGAGAAAATGTTCCCCATTAGACTGGCCAGAGGGCAAACCTGTGGTGCATTTTCTTGACTGAGGATTGATGTGGGAGGGCTCAGTTTGCTATGGGCGGTACCATCCCTGGGCTGGTAGTCCTGGGCTCTATAAGAAAGCGGGTTGGTAGCTGGGCGGTGGTGGAGCACGCCTTTAATCCCAGCACTCGGGAGGCAGAGGCAGGCGGATCTCTCTGAGTTCGAGACCAGCCTGGTCTACAAGAGCTAGTTCCAGGACAGGCTCCAAAACCACAGAGAAACCCTGTCTCGAAAAACCAAAAAAAAAAGAAAGAAAGAAAGAAAGAAAGAAAGAAAGAAAGAAAGAAAGAAAGAAAGAAAGAAAGAAAGAGGGTTGGTCAAGCTATGAAGAGGACTCTTCCATGGCCTCTGCATTAGCTCCTGCTTCCAGGTTCCTGCCCTGACTTCCCCAAGCGATGGAGTGTGCCCTGAGAGGAATAAATAAACTCTTTCATCCCCAAGTTGCCTTTCGTGATGGTGTTTTATCACAGCAACAGAAGCCATAACTACAACAGAAGGCTTCTTGATTCTGGGTATTTAACCCAAGATCTCTTGCTTGCTATGGATCTACTGAATTCAGTCAAATACTACATTCCAATGGATGCCACGTGTGCAATGTCCAAACCATCAGTTTCTGCCTTTTAATCTGCTGACACAAATAATCTGATTAATCTTTATCATGCTGATTTCACTGTTTGAATAATTTTGGCATGACGGAAGACGGAAGAGCATTATTTTGGTGCTTGGGGGTGAACACAGCCTTACAAAGGCTAACCACCTGCCAGATCACAGCTATACCCCAGCCCCTGATCAGGATTTTTATTTCTTATTTTTTTAAACTTTTTTTTTTTTTTTTTGGTTTTTCGAGACAGGGTTTCCCTGTGGCTTTGGAGCCTGTCCTGGAACTAGCTCTGTAGACCAGGCTGGTCTCAAATTCACAGAGATCCGCCTGCCTCTGCCTCCCGAGTGCTGGGATTAAAGGCGTGCGCCACCATCGCCCGGCTAAACATTTTTTAAAAATATTTATTTATTTATTTGTTATGTATACAATATTCTGTCTGTGTGTATGCCTGCTCTCCAGACGAGGGCACCAGACCTCATTACAGATGGTTGTGAGCCACCATGTGGCTGCTGGGAATTGAACTCAGGACCTTTGGAAGAGCAGGCAATGCTCGTAACCTCTGAGCCATCTCTCCAGCCCCCCAGATCAGGATTTTTAAAAACTACTCTGCTTTCAGTTTTTCTATGTATTCATAAATGAGATTTTTAAAAATGCTTACCATTCTGCATGATTATCTTTTTATTTTATTATTACTATTATTATGGTTGTTGTTGTTGTTGTTATTAAAACAAGGTCTTCCTGTGTAGCCTGGACGGCCTGAAACTTGCTATACATATCAGGCAGGCTCCAGACTCACAAAAATCCACCTGCCTCTGTTTCCCAAGTGCTTGGTTAAAGGCCTGTGCTACCAGGAATAAGACACACTTCTACTTCTTAGGAATTTGATTGACTTTAAACAGAAAACCAGTTGAGTCAGCCAAGTATCTATAACTCAAAACTCCTTTCTACCATTCACAAACATTTTCAAATAGGAAACTAAAGGCTCTGATTAATGTATTCATTCTTCAGCAAAGAGATGCAAGGTTTCTGAGTCAGGCACGGTGGCACACACTGTAATCCTAGCACTCAGGAGGCAGAGGCAGGCCACACTACAGACAATTGGAGCAAAAGGCAGCTAACTGTGGGGACGTCACTTGAAAGGACAGGGGACAGCTGTGTGACACTCACCAGAATTAACTGTAGCACACCTTCTGTGTCTGCAACTCTAGTTCCAAAATCTTAACCATGACTAAAAACATAAAGGTCTAACTACTGATCTGCTTGCCTAGGAGTGTTTAAAATAGTAAAATATTAAATTAAAAACAGCCTGCTAAGACCACTCAGGGGGTAAAGGTGTCGCCTTGCAAGTGTAGTGGCTGAGTTTGACCCCTGGAGCCCACATGAATGTGGGAGGGGAGAACTGACTCCACAGAGTTGTCCTTTCAGCTCCGTATGCACACCACGGCATGCACACACGCAAATACAAACTAAGTAATGTGACCGAAAATGAAGAGAAATGAAAATAAAGATGTCAGTAACACTATGTAAGAAACTCTCAAGAGTAACAGAGGCAAAACCAGATTACAACAGGGTAAGGAGAAAATAACTACTTACTACATGCCAATGAGCTCAGCACATAACTGCTTAGTATATACCGAATGGGTGTTCTAATCCTACCAACACTGCTAGGTGAGGATTCCTAGCCCTAGCTTTCTTTTTCTCTGTTTGGGTTTGGGGGGGGGGGTTCAAGACGGGTTTTTTTGTTTTGTTTTTGTTTTTTGTTTTTTTGTGCAGCTTTGGAGCCTGTCCTGGAACTTGCTCTCTAGACCAGGCTGGTCTCGAACTCACACAGATTTGACTGCCTCTGCCTCCTGAGTGCTGGGATTAAAGGCGTGCACCACCCACCAATAGGCAGTATCCCTATCTTACAGAAGAGGAAACCCAGTCAAAATAGATTAGGTAATTGACAAGGATGTATGCGGGCATGTAAGTGGCAGAGGCTGATTCTCTCTTGACTCACTGTTATCACACAATACCAGGGCCAGTGTGAGGGCTTCACATGCTATGAACGCACCAACTACATCATTATGGACAATAACTTTAATAAGCACACAATTAGGCCGGAGCGGGGTGGGGGTGGGGTGTGGTGCACACCTTTAAACCCAGCACTCGGGAGGCAGAGGCAGGTGAATCTCTGTGAGTTTGAGGCCAGTCTGGTCTACAAGAGCTAGTTCCAGGACAGTCAGGTTACACACAGAAACCCTGTCTCGAAAATCAAAAAAATAAAATTAAAAATAAACCATTAAGAACAAGTTTTGTGGTACTAGAAAGAAGGCTCAGCTGCTCTTCCAGGGGACCTGGGTCAGGATCCCAGCACCCCAGTGGCAGTTCACAAGTGTCTAAGATTACAGGCATGTGCCATAGGCCTGGGCCACAATTGGAATTCTACAGATTTTCCACAATCAAAAACCAGCTTGTAGGTCCACCATCCCTACACTATGCTCTACTGCCTCCCCCATCAGGACCATGTCTCCTCAGCTGTGTGTTCAAGAGGAGGGGAGCACTAAAGACGAGACGGAAGAAGCATGACGTAGTAAGTTGATGCTCTCCTGAACATGTCTGCACAAAAGCAAAGACTGAACCAGCGTCGGCCTGGGAAAAATCACAGTTCCAGAGCTGTGATGTGCCTTCAGTTTAATTTCCCGAATGTTAAACCCACACCTGGATCCAGAGACTTGGAGCTGAATGCCTCAGTTATGTGGAAATCATGGACATCATCCCTTGGTTTGCTGTGTCAAACTATGACGGCAGATAAGAACTGACCTCATTCCCTAGCCTTGCCAAGCAGGCTAACACTATAGGGTTTCTGCATAGGGCCTGGTGGCACATACCTATCATCCCAACTATGAGGCTGAGACAGCAGGATCACAACCAAGCCATACTGAGAGTTACGGGCTAGCCTGGACTACATAGTGAGACTGTCTCAACAACAAAGAAAACACTTTTTTTTTTAAAGCCAGGCTTAACTGGCATGGCAGCGCACACCTACTATCCCAGAACTAGGGCTTCTGAGACAAGAAAATCGGGAATCTAAGGTCAGCATCAGTGAGTCTGAGCTGTCCGAGGTTTCATGACACCCACCCCCATCTCCAGTACTCCGAAGATTAAAACCAAAACAATACCGTTATCACCCTGTCAAGCGTGGCAGGCTGGTACACACCTGTATCTCAGAACTAGCGAATCTAAGCCAGGAAGATCAGTAGTTGAAGGCTGCGTATGGAATTCCAAGCCAACCTAGCTGGAAGATATCTAAGATGACAGCGCACAGAATTTCACTGCTTCGTGTTGGGTTTGTGCGGATGGGTGGCTCCCTCCCACCTTCTCTCCAGCCGGAGAATGTCACCAACAACCAAAGTCAAAAAACCTAAAACTGGTGTCTCTCTCTCTCTCTCTCTCTCTCTCTCTCTCTCTCTCTCTCTCTCTCTCTCTCTCTCTCTCTCTCTCTCTCTCACACACACACACACACACACACACACACACACAAATGGAGAGTGGAGAGATGGTCGCGAGGGTTAAGAGCACCTGCTACCCCAGGGGGCCGGAGTCAGGTTCTCAACCCCCACATCATCAAGCAGCTAACAATGGCCTCTACCTCCAGTTCTAGGAACACAACGCCCTCTTCCGGATTCTGAAGGTACTTGCACTCACGTGCACAAACAGACACAAACGCAACGTTTCTAAATTTTCCAAAACAGAATCTTTTTTTTTTTTCCTTCTTTCCTAAAAATTGCAAAGCACGTCCACTCGGCCGTATCCAGACGACCACAAGCCTTGGCTCCGGGAGCCAGGACTCTGCAGGCCTCAGGCCTCGGGAGGATGGAGCGGGCCGGGGAAACCAGCGGAGCTGAAGCGGGCGGAGGACCCCGCGCAGCGCCGCGCACCGACCGCCTGGGGTCCTGACCCCCGCGCCCGCTATGCCGACCCCGACCGTGTCCCCTACTCACCGCCCCACACAGCGGCGGCTCCGCGGACGCCCGCAGCCTGGCCCCGGTCACTCGCGGCGGCGCGCGGCGGGTCCCGGGCTGCCCCGCACCATCCTCCCCGCCGCTCCGGAGACAGCGAGTGGCTCCCCGGGGCCAACGGGACGAGCCGGAGACAGGCCAGAGCGCGCCGAGGAGACGCCGGCTCCGCTCGCCCGCCGCGAACGCCGGCCTTTCCGGGTGAGAGCAGAAAACCACGTCACCACAAACGCCGCCGTGACCTGTGACCCCCCCCCGCGCGCGACGGCAGCGCGGCAGGGACAGAATTGCTCGCGCTCGGGGGCGTGGCGTGCGGGGAGGGGGCGTGTCTTTAGTTGGATACCAGGCCGGGAAAGGTTAGGTAGGGACCGTGGGGCTGCCTGAAGGGTTTAGCTCACGTTCGCGGATCGCGGTGAGCTTGTTCGGTTCCGTCCGGGAGTGCATCTGCGTGTGCAGTGCATGGTGTGTACCGGGTGAGAGAGTAAGGAGGGCACAATTTTCGTTCATTTCTGTTGGCGTTCTGGGTCGATTTTAAGACACCGTCTCGTGAATTGCAGCCCGGCTTCGCAATTTCTAAGGAACCCAACGTAGGTTCCAACTATGTTGCTTAGCCTGACTCCAAGTAATTGATGGGAAAAAACAATAATCTCAAAACTGGGTGTGGCAGCGCCTAACTTTCATCCCAGAGCTCGGAAGCTCAGGCAGGCGGGTCTCTGAGTTGAAGAAGAAAAAGAAGAGGAGGAGGAGAAAAGGAGGAGGAGGAGCAGGAGGAGGAAATAGATCTCTCTCTCTCTCTCTCTCTCTCTCTCTCTCTCTCTCTCTCTCTCTCTAGGAGAAAAGGAGGAGGAGGAGCAGGAGGAGGAAATAGATCTCTCTCTCTCTCTCTCTCTCTCTCTCTCTCTCACACACACACACACACACACACACACACACAAAACCGACATAAACAAAATGAAAGTATTCCCACAAGGCAATACGTTTTCGTAAAAGGGGTGAACCCTGACCCAAACCAAAGCCGATGGGCTGAACCCTCCTTAGCTTGCTGCTCAAGCCGCCGTGCCTGCCAATTACTGCCACGCTTCCCGGCTATCATGGACTCGAACCACCAGGAACCGTAAACCAAAATCAGCTCTTTCTTCCATCAATTGCCTTGGTCATAGTGTCTTCTCACAGCAACAGGAAGGCTAACACAGCCCTCCTCTCCGTAGACACGACTGGTTTAGAACCTTCTGCACGGGGTCTCTATTGCCTCCCTGGAGAACGGGACATTTCATTATTTCATGTCTCAGTCCTCTGGAACCTAGTTGACCTTTGAAGAGGCAAAATTATTATTTTTTAATCCCTCTGACCACATTAATGCAGACCTCCAGATACAATTATTGAAAACTTGTACACTTGTGTGGTCTTGTCTTTTTTTAGAGAGAGAGAGAGAGAGAGAGAGAGAGAGAGACAGACAGACAGACAGAGAGACAGAGTGCCAGGGCAGGGCTTTCTCTGTAGAGTGCCTGCACTGGGGCTGCACAGAAACCCCTGTGTGTGGTGGTGGTGGTGGTGGAGCAGAGAGATGGGAGACAAGATCTTGCTGTACAGCCATGGTGGGCCTAAAACCCAATATGTAAACTATGCTGGTCTCAAAGATCCACCTGCCCCTGCCTCCCATGTTCTGGGATTAAAGGCATGTGTTACCAGACTCATAGTCTTGTACTTTTAATTACTGTGTAATCTTTCGAAAATAGTTGGGCAAAAACAAAACACTTTAAACTTTGTATTGTACACTCATGTCCTTTAAGCCAGTCTCTAAAATTATTAGAAAGAGAGCAAACCAATAACTTCATTGATATAAGAATAGGTTTGGTATCAAAGTATTAAACTTTAAATCTTTTTTAAAACTTTTGTTTTAATATCAAGGTTGGAAAGATGGCTCTGCAGTTAAGAACACTGGCTGCTCTTTCTGGAGACTCAGATTGGATTCCCAGTGCTTATAAGGCAGTAGCAACCATCTATAATTCCAGTTCCAGGGAGATGTACTGCCCTCTTCTGGCCTCTGCAGGTACTGCACACATGTGGTGCACAGACATACATGCAGACAAAACTTCCATACACATAAATTTTAAGTTTTAGTATCAGCCAGGCGGTGGGGGTGCATGCCTTTAATTCCAACATCGGGAGGCAAAGGCAGGCAGTTCTCCGAGTTTGAGGCTAGCCTGGTCTACAGAGTGAGTTCCAGGACAGTCTCCAAAGCTACAGATGGAAACCCTGTCTCCAAAAAACAAAACAAAACTGAGACTGGAGTAGCTATTGAGAGTTATTTTAGGCAGGGGATCCTCTGTATCCTCTCCATGGTCTGACTTCAACAGTATTGTTACTTTTTATTTAGTACCTATTACCTAGCAAATATTGTAGTGGTTTGAATGAGAATGGCCCCCATAGGCCCATATGTTTGAATGCTTGTGCCCCAGTTAGAGGAAACATTTGGGAAGGACTAAGGGTATGGACTGTGTAGGTGTGGCCTGGATGGGGTGGGTGTGTCACTGGGGGAAGTTTGCGAATTTAAAAGTCCACGCCAGGCCCCAATATCGTCTCTCTCTGCCCACGCTGTGGATCGGGTTGTAAAGCTCTCAGCTACTGCCTCAGTGCCATGCCTGTCTGCTCCTGCCATGTGTTGTAATATGGAGCGGCGGCAGGGCTGCGTCCCCAAACACCCCAGCCGCCTGCCCTGCCCGGCTTCGGCTAGCTTATGCCCCAAATAATTACACGGACACTGTATTCTTTTAAACACTGCTCTGGCCCATTTCTAATAATCTATGTAGCGCCCCTAGGTGCGCTTACCGGGAAGATTCTAGCCTAAGTCCATCCTGGGTCGGAGCTGGGGCATGGTGTGCGTCTTCCCTGGAGCAGGTAGCATGGCGTCTCTCCTGCGTCTGCTCCGGAGAGCGGAGCTGTGGAGTCTGACCTCACTTCCTCTTCCTCCCGGCATTCTGTTCTGTTTACTCCACCCACCTAAGGGTGGGCCTATCCAATGGGCCTAGCAGTTTCTTTATTGCTTAACCAAGGAAATCAACAGATTGATATATGACACTCCCCCATCACTTCCCCTTTTTCTGTTTAAACAAAAAAGAAAGGCTTTAACTTTAACATAGTAAAATTACATATAACAAAACAGTTATCAAGTAAAAGTTACATCAGAAACATTTATACATATAACAAAATTGACCTTAAAATCCATACCAATGCAAATTATTCATACCTATATCATTTCCCCCTTTAAATGTAAAAGAACATTTATAAACTATATTTGGGAACATGGGCGCAGTTTTTTCTCTCCAAACTGCTTCCTGCTGAATGGGGGCGTCGTTAATCAGATTATTTAGGGTGTAACCTGTGTGCCAGGTTTATCTCAGTTGGCAGTTGAGCAAAGCAATTTTCTGAAGATGTTCACAGCAACCCTTCAGGAGGACGTGGTCCATCATACCAAATCGGAATAGAAGAAATCCATAGAGTCTCATCCTCTGTGAAAACAAAAGAAGAAACTCCTTTCCAAAGCATCATGTCCTTAAACCCAAATTCTGAAATCATAATACCCTTATATCCATTCTGGTTTAGCTTGGCAGCCCATGTAATGAAATATCTCTCTGTACTTAGCTCCTTCACAGTCAAAAATTTTAAAGAAAACACAATAATACAAAGAATCCAGACTCTCTGTGAATTTTTCATCTTTACGCGGCTTATTTTTATTTATATCTATAACTATCTGTACTCTGTCTCTTTAAAGACTTTACTTTTACTTTTTTCTTTTTAAACCATTAACTTTATTCTCTATATTCTTTTTCTTCTCTCTCCCAAGCCTACGTACATTCATCCAACAGTGTGACTCACTTAGTGGTCTGAATCTGTCCTATTGTGAATCTGCAATTTTTTACTATCCAGGAGCACTTTTGATTTAAACCTTTAAATCACTAGGCGCTTAAGAATCTAAGCTGTGACATTCCTACGTTAACTTTTTGCTTTTTGAGCCTATATCTTTGACCTGTAGACCAGGCTGTCTTTGAACTCTCAGAGATCCGCCTGTCTCTGCCTCCCAGGCATTGGGATTAAAGGTGTTTGCTACTACAACTTGAACTCACAGAGATCTGTTCGTCTCTGCCTTCTAGGCACTGGGATTAAAGGCGTGTGCTACCACACCTTGAAGTCATAGAGGTCTATCTCCCTTTGCCTCCCAAGTGCTGGGATTAAAGGTGTGTACTAGGACACAAAACAACTCTCTTCCTTTTTTGTTTTTTTTGCTTTAAGAACTTCAACTTTCAGCTTGCATATATTTTAACACACTTTAAACCATTCAGAAATTTTCTCTGTCTTTGACGCTCTCTTTACTGTATATCTCTCTTTTTCTGACCACAAGAGCCTTTAATTTACCAAGCAATATCAGTAGGACTAAAGGCGTGGCTTTGCCAGCTAGATCCAGTCCATTCCTTAGCTTTTCAGCCTCATGGCTGAGGTATTGGCTGCAAGGTCCCTGCCAGCCAGTGAGCTACAACAGACAACACTCAAGTCTTCTCTCGGTAGCCGGCCCTCCTGCCTCAAACAGTCAGAATTTTCCCTGGCAGGATGGCCCAGAAAGCCGGCATTTTTAAACGTGCAGCTTTTTTCCTGCTACGGCTGAAAACCGAAAAGCATGTGTTCAGCTTTTTGTCAACACCATTTAAGTGTTTCGTGGCAGGACCTCTTAATGAGCTGCAGGCTTTGCAGCTAAAGCTGAGTCAGGAAAATTTCAAAATGGAGGACGTACCATTTTGTGCTAGCTCTGGGGCCGCCAGGTAGGAGCGGCACTCAGCACTTTAATTCTGAGACTGAGCACACAGCACAGAAATTCTTTTCATCCAAGTAACATTCAAATCTGACACGCAGAGCACTGCGCAGTCTGAAAACATGTCCCTGTATGGCGGCAGGAATCTTCCATGCTCTTCCGCCTGCCTAAGCCTGATTCTGCCTTCTTCCCAGGAGCAGGCGGGGAGCTCTGAGTCATCGCATGGTCTCAGAGCACTCTCCTTCAGATCCCAAGCGGGAACACAAACATAGTCCAGAGTTTTCACTGGCGGCACAGCCCCAGGAAGCCACACTTTAAAATAACGCAGCTTTTTTTCTGCTGAATCAGGAAATCTCTCTACAGCACGCCACCAACAAACAGCAAAAATCTGTGTTAAACTCTCTCTCCCTTATTTTTAAGCCTTCTCAGGTTTTGTAAGTGGGTTTAGTTAGCCACACGTCTGGGCGTCATTTGTTGTAATATGGAGCGGCGGCAGGGCTGCGTCCCCAAACACCCCAGCCGCCTGCCCTGCCCGGCTTCGGCTAGCTTATGCCCCAAATAATTACACGGACACTGTATTCTTTTAAACACTGCTCTGGCCCATTTCTAATAATCTATGTAGCGCCCCTAGGTGCGCTTACCGGGAAGATTCTAGCCTAAGTCCATCCTGGGTCGGAGCTGGGGCATGGTGTGCGTCTTCCCTGGAGCAGGTAGCATGGCGTCTCTCCTGCGTCTGCTCCGGAGAGCGGAGCTGTGGAGTCTGACCTCACTTCCTCTTCCTCCCGGCATTCTGTTCTGTTTACTCCACCCACCTAAGGGTGGGCCTATCCAATGGGCCTAGCAGTTTCTTTATTGCTTAACCAAGGAAATCAACAGATTGATATATGACACTCCCCCATCAGCCATGGTCATGGACTAACCCTCAGAAACGGTAAGCAAACCCCAGTTAAATGCTTTCTTTTGTGTTTCCCCAGTGGTGTGTCTTCATAGCAATAGAACAGGTACCTAAGACAAATACAGAAAACAGAAAAGCAGCTCAAAGAAATGTAATGAGATGGCATCACCTGTTCTTTCTCTGTAGCCTGTGTTTGTCACTGTGACTGGAAATGAAAAACAAAAGCAAGGATCCTCAGGGTGCAAGGAAGTCAGGAGTGGGCCACTGGAACCAGATTACAAACATAAAGCAAAAGGAGTCTTAAGGGGAGAGAAGTTGGGGATTGTGCTGCACACCTTTAATTCCAGCAATCAGGAGGCAGAATGGCAGCTCTCTTTCTAAAGTCAAAGCCAACCTGGTCTAGAGTGAGTTCCAGGATAGTCAGGTCTGTAACATGAGAAACCCTGCCTCGAAAAAACAAAACAAAAGTGGGGAGGGAGAGGAAGGAACTAGTTTGGAGACTGTGAGCTGAAGGAACAAACATTAGGACCCAGCCAAACCAAGCATGGTAGCTCATGGGAGACTCTCTGCGGTTCCAGAGTGTCTCCAGGGCTGTGTTTTTATTAAGGGCAACTACATACAAAGACACTATAATCCTTAAGCCATGTTTATAAGGAAATCAAATGTTCTACTTGATTAATATCAGGGAGAACAAAGACGAGGAAGTACAGGAAGAAAAACATATGGGAACAGAACACGCTGTCCATCTTAGGGAACAGATCGTCGAGTTGGTAATATCTGTTATAAAGATCATTTCCTTCTGTCCTTAGAATGTCAAACGTCAGAGCACTCTCAAACACTGGGTGAGTTTCCTTCACAGATGAGGCTATAAAACGCATAAACAGAAAAACCTTGAGATACCGCACAGAGGTGGATCAGTGCGTTCGAGGCCAGCCTGGTATATAGAGTGGGTTCCAGGACAGAGACAGTTACACAAAGAAACCCTGTCTCAAAAAGCAAAAACAAAAGCAAAAAAATCTAGCATTTTCTAGCTTTCTTGAGCTGAAAAGCCTGTCGTACAACTGTTTCCCTCTGTCCTGAGCGTGCCAAGGAGCAAGGTGCTGCTTTCAGATGGAGAATGTGTTTCTTTCTCATTAGGTTCAACTCCCTCTAGGGTGGTTCTTTGCACTCCGAGCTCAAATGCTTTGCCTTGTCCATCTCTGACTGACCCCCTCTCAGGTTGGGGTCCTATGTTAAGTGCCTTTTTAAAATAATTTTTAACAATTTATTTAACTTCATTTTTATGTGCATTGATGTGAAGGTGTCAGATCTTGTGGAACTGCATTTTCAGACAGTAGTGAGCTGCCGTATGGGTGCTGGGAATTGAACCCAGGTCTTCTGGAAGAGCAGTCAGTGGTCTTAACCGCTGAGCCATCTCTCCAGCTCCTGTTAAGTGCTTTTAAGAAACAGGCATATCGGGGACTGGAGAGATGGCTCAGTGGTTAAGAGCTCTGGCTGCTCTTCCAAAGGTCCTGAGTTCAATTCCCAGCAACCACATGGTGGATGCCCTCTTCTGGCCTGCAGGGATACATGTGGGCAGAGCTCTGTATACATAATAAATTAAAAAAAAAAAGAAACAGGCATGTCGGTACAGTCCTAGTCCTCCAGTTAGCACGGCCAGAAGCAAGCCTGTATGAAATCACCAGGGACAGCCATGGAGCTTTGGATCCAGACCCTGTCCTCACTTCAAGCCAGAGACACCTCCACCCTTATCCAACCTCCAGAAAATCCCAGCCCCATAGTGCAGTGGCCATTATGCATTTCATAACTGGATCTATACACAGACTTTCCTTGGATACCGTGGTGTTTTCTACTTTGTGAATCCTATCCTAGGATCATTGCCAATACCAATTCAAAAGAGTGTCGATCACCTGAGCCCCTGTGTGCCAATGCAACAGAGCCATGGGACACATCTCCCCTCAGGGAGAGAGGGTCTGAGCACTCCCCTAGATGGACTTGAAATCTAAGATAAGCCATCAACTTGTTGGGGAAATAATCTCAGTGTCACACAAAGAAAAATACAAAGTGACAATGACCCAGCAAAGGAAATTTCCTTTTGTATAAAGAGTACATTTCAGGACCCTAAAACAGGCCAGCAAGCACACCAGGGCAGGAAGTTCACTTGATAAAGATTTTTTAAAATATTTATTTATTAAAGATTTCTGCCTCCTCCCCGCCACCGCCTCCCATTTCCCTCCCCCTCCCCCGATAAGTCCCCCTCCCTCATCAGCCCAAAGAGCAATCAGGGTTCCCTGCCCTGTGGGAAGTCCAAGGACCACCCACCTCCATCCAGGTCTAGTAAGGTGAGCATCCCAACTTCCTAGGCTCCCACAAAGCCAGTACATGCAGTAGGATCAAAAACCCATTGCCATTGTTCCTGAGTTCTCAGTAGTCCTCATTGTCCACTATGTTCAGCAAGTCCGGATTTATCCCATGCTTTTTCAGACCCAGGCCAGCTGGCCTTGGTGAGTTCCCGATAGAACATCCCCATTGTCTCAGTGTGTGGGTGCACCCCTCGCGGTCCTGAGTTCCTTGCTCATGCTCTCTCTCCTTCTGCTCCTGATTTGGACCTTGAGATTTCAGTCCAGTGCTCCAATGTGGGTCTCTGTCTCTGTCTCCTTTCATTGCCTGGTGAAGGTTAATATTCAAGAGGGTGCCTATATGTTTTTCTTTGGGTTCACCTTCTTATTTAGCTTCTCTAGGATTGCGAATTATAGGCTCAATGTCCTTTATTTATGGCTAGAAACCAAATATGAGTGAGTACATCCCATGTTCCTCTTTTTGGGTCTGGCTTACCTCACTCAGGATAGTGTTTTCTATTTCCGTCCATTTGTATGCAAAATTCAAGAAGTCTTTGTTTTTTACTGCTGAGTAGTACTCTAATATGTATATATTCCACACTTTCTTCATCCATTCTTCCATTGAAGGGCATCTAGGTTGTTTCCAGGTTCTGGCTCTTACAACAATGCTGCTATGAACATAGTTGAGCATATACTTTTGTTGTATGATAGGGCCTCTCTTGGGTATATTCCCAAGAGTGGTATTGCTGGGTCCAAGGGTAGGTTGATCCCGAATTTCCTGAGAAACTGCCACTACAAGTTTGCATTCCCACCAGCAGTGGGTGAGTGTACCCCTTTCTCCACAACCTCTCCAGCAAAGGCTATCATTGGTGTTTTTTATTTTAGCCATTCTGACAGGTGTAAGATGGTATCTTAAAGTTGTCTTGATTTGCATTTCCCTGATCGCTAAGGAAGTTGAGCATGACTTTAAGTGTCTTTTGGCCATTTGAACTTCTTCTGTTGAGAATTCTCTGTTCAGCTCAGTGCCCAATTTTATAATTGTGTTGATTAGCCTTTTACGGTTTAGTTTCTTGAGTTCTTTATATATTTTGGAGATCAGACCTTTGTCAGTTGCGGGGTTGGTGAAGATCTTCTCCCAGTCAGTGGGTTGCCTTTTTGTCTTAGTGACAGTGTCCTTTGCTTTACAGAAGCTTCTCAGTCTCAGGAGGTCCCATTTATTCAATGAGGCCCTTAATGTCTGTGCTGCTGGGGTTATACATAGGAAGTGGTCTCCTGTGCCCATGTGTTGTAGAGTACTTCCCACTTTCTCTTCTATCAGGTTCAGTGTGTTCGGATTGATATTGAGGTCTTTAATCCATTTGGACTTGAGTTTTGTGCGTGGTGATAGATATGGATCTATTTTCATTTTTCTACAGATTGACATCCAGTTTTGCCAGCACAATTTGTTGAAGGTGCTCTCTTTTTTCCATTGTATACTTTTAGCTCCTTTATCGAAAATCAGGTGTTCATAGGTTTGTGGATTGAAGTCAGGGTCTTCTATTCGATTCACTTGATAAAGATTTGATCTGAAGAAGAGACACCTCTTAATTAGAAGAGATGATAGTTCATCAAACAGCATGGCCATTTAATCTGTACTAACTTATAAAGCTAACTTATAGCTTTTCATTTGATCAGTTATAACTTGCCAAAAGAGAATCTCCTCGAAATTAGTGTTGGGGAAGGGTTTTGTTTCTGTATTTTCAGGAGAATAAAGGCTTTCAGCTAAGGAATCTAAACACCACCAGACAAATGAGACATCTGAAGAAAACGGGCAAATCATCCAGAAAAAGTGTCTCAAAAAAAAAGAGTAAACTGGCCTATTAGTATATCACATTTCCAACAGGATAAAATTTCATAAATCTTCCCAAATGTTTGTTTCTGCTGCTGTCTACAGACATATATGCAAATGGTCTTGTTGTCACCGCCATCCCAGTCCAATTAAAGATTAAAGCTGGCTTTGGAGCTGGAGTATGGCTCTCTCCTTCTCTAAACCCAAGCATGCTTATTAAGTGAAATCTAAAACCTCTGTGTCATGTCAGAAAAACCACCTGATATGGGACGGAAGAAAAACAAAAAATTAAAAACTATTTCATTGCTACTAATCCATAATCCTTTGTTTATATACTGATTATTTAGCAGCTTTTTTAAGGTAAGATTTATATATTTATAATTTATATTTTTTATATTTTTAATATTATATATTTATATATTTAAATATATTTATATTTTATATATTTTTAATTTTTGTCGTGATATTAATAGTCATATAGAGTACTAACTAATTTTAGAAAAAGGTTTCATCTCCCTCCCTGTACATGATTTCAGGTTCGAGTCTCTCTCAGTTTTCTGCAGCAAACCATGAACACACCTCACGGCGATCTTGGAAGTCTCCAAAAGGAGGATGGGGCCCCCAATGACAATCCCTCCAAGACTAAGATAACACCACTAAGCTGAAAAACACAACCTAAAGATTGACTTTGGACTACAAACTGCTCAGAACAATCTCGAGGTGGCTAGCTGAGATGATCCAGCCTAACAGACTACTCTAGCCAGGACCCGAGACAAGCCCTACAGTTTTACATTACATAGAGACTGGACTACAAATGATACAGCTACCTCTCCCAGGACTTGTAAATTAACCCCAATTTTTCTTTTCAGAATCTCCTAAATGTGCTGTCACCCTCAGGCAATAGGAAGTAATTTTAAGAATATGATGCCACATTCCAAAGAGGTGGGGTGGGTGATTTTTGGTCATTCAATGAGTTATTGATATTTGTCACTGTTTAGGGGGACTGGTTACAAGTTGTTATTGGTAATGGTCAGGAAAAAAGATAAACAAAGGTAATTAGATTCAAGGTTCTTGTTTTGAGAAGAAAAAAGTGAGGATATATATATGATAAGATAAAAAGGTAGATTATCAAATCTACTTTTAAAAGCAACTACTAGCTTTAAAATATTTACATTGGATTGGATTTTTGTATATTGTATACAAATTTTGTATATTAATGATGTGGGAGTGATTACTTTCTAATCTGCTGCTTTCATTGGTTAATAAAGAAACTGCCTAAGCCCATTTGATAGGCCAACCCTTAGGTGGGTGGAGTAAACAGAATAGAATGCTGGGAGAAAGAAGCTGAGTCAAGGAGTCGCCATGATTCTCCCACTCCAGACAGACGCAGATTAAGATCTTCCCTGGTAAGCCACCTAGTGGGCTACACAGATTATTAAAAATGGGTTAGATCAATATGTAAGAGCTAGCCAATAAGAGGCTGGAACTAATGGGCCAGGCAGTGTTTAAAAGAATACAGTTTCCGTGTAATTATTTCAGGGCATAAGCTAGCCATGCGGGCGGCCGGGTGCCGGGGACGCAGCCTCGCCGCTCCTACTACAACATATTAATACACATTTGAGATTAATTTTGTTAGGACATTTCCACTCTTTTTCAAGGTATTTTACCTATACAACTCATTTACCAATGTAATGCAAATTTATGGTCCTTGAAAATTATTATTACCAACTGTTTAGGATAATAAGGAAATACAGGATAGTAGTTAATCACCTGTTTTAAACAAACTTGTAGTCACATTAGGTATGTTTTCTTGATCAAATAAAGATATATTTTAGATAGACAGGTCATCTTCAAACACCTCAAAGATCTACAGAATATAGCATTTAAGATGTTTTTATAGCATAGGTTATTTTTTCTTTTTTTTTATGACAATGAGGCATGTCTGCTCCCAGCAGCACCAACCTACTTCAGAGAAGATGATGGGCACTGAAGAAATGCCACAGGGAGTTTACTTTCTTCATGGCAAAATTAAGCCACTGGGCAACAAAATGCCCTTTCCTCAACTCATGACAATATGTTGTCCTAATGGGACAAGAAGGACACAGAAGACAGTGACTGCCAAACCTTGCCGAGACAAGGCAGGTACAGTCCTTCAAAAACTCTGCCTCATAGAAAAGTCTGTCAGATATTCTAGGCCTGTAGGCCAAAGATGGATGCCCTAACATTGCAGAGGAACATTGGGTGACTGTCCAGACAGCCATCTGTTTCTGTCATTTCTCACATTTTTTTTGAAGACCCTTGCTTACACTTCATGCTTACTTAGTTAATATTATTTCTTCATTGGGTCTCCGAGGTAGTTAAAGACTAGAAAGTTATATTTTTCACTGTTTACAAGACTCAGAAAAGAAATATAAAGTATATAAGATTGAGAGATATCAAAAGATAGTTTTAAATAGTAGTGCAAGTTATGAAAGAAAGTAAATTAGGCACAAGACTTTGGACTTGCCAAGAGAGAATGGATATGGAGTATTTTCTCTGAATTTGTCGAAGGCAAATGGACTAGACATTGTTGATGTATTTACTGCCTGTATATATTGCATATGGTATTGTACTTAGTATATAAAGTTTTTCTTATATTAGTTATAGCCTTTTTTATTTTAGACAACAAGGGGAAGTGTAGTGATATTTCATTTGTATCTTAATAAATAAAGCTTGCCTGAAGGTCAGAGAGTAAAACAGCCACACTGGTCAGCCTCACAGACCAGGCAGTCTAGTGACACATACCTTTAATCCCACTAGCCACACTAGTTGCTATAAAAAAAAAACAGGTGGTAGTGGTAATGCCTTTAATCCCAGCACTAGAGGAAGATAAAAAGGAGGAGACAGGTCTCAGGCTCAGTTTCATTCTGAGAATTCCTGGAGGCAGAATGGCCATTTTGGTCTGAGGTAAAGGTAAGAGCCAATGGCTGGCTGCTCTGCATTTCTGACCTTCAGGTTTAATCCTAATATCTGTGTCTGCTTTTTATCATTCATGCTATATTCTGTTATGTTATAGCATGGTGTAAATAGATTTGGGGCACCATTTGTTGTCTGAGGTTTTCTGGGGTTTCTATCCTGCCCGGTTCCCACAGTTGTTAAGTCCCAAAGAAATCACACAGAGGTCTACATTAGTTACAAACCGATTGGCCCATTAGCTCAGGCCTCTTATTAACTCTTATAACTTATATAGCCCATTATTAGCCCATTGAGCTGTCTGACTTATTAGGCTAGCTAGGGTCAAAGATACAAAACAGCCTGATTGTTGCTAGGTCTGGTTAATACCAAACGCAATGATTAATTCCTTATACCCACTTTTGCTCTCAATCTCCTGATATAAAAAAACTATCGATGAGTGGGTATGTTTAGCAAGCTAACAAACTTTTGACAGGAAAAAAAACAAAACAAAACAAAAAAACCAACTAACAATTCCCCATTATACATTTTTTTTTCTTTAAACCTGGCCAGCATATGCAGTTTTTAAAGTTGCATAAACAAAAATAATAGTATTATGATAAGTTACTGGAATCATTTGGTGAGACTGTTTTATTGAGCCTCTGGAAAAGGGCCCTAAGACAAGAAATTTTTTTTTTTTTTGGTTTTTCGAGACAGGGTTTCTCTGTGGCTTTGGAGCCTGTCCTGGAACTAGCTCTGTAGACCAGGCTGGTCTCGAACTCACAGAGATCCGCCTGCCTCTGCCTCCCGAGTGCTGGGATTAAAGGCGTGCGCCACCACCGCCCGGCCCGACAAGAAATTTTTCATTATTCTCTCTCTCTGTTTTTATTTGGTTGGATGGTTGGTTCCCCCGCCCCAAAGCTCTTGTCAATTGGCCAGACCCAGCTGGAATGTTGGGTCCCCACCCAGGCAGGAGATTCTGTTCCTTAGAGAAGAAAGAGTTTTCTCTTAACAAGCCTTACCTGCCTACTACTTTAACATCTCCTCCTCTAAGGAACTAAACTACTGTAACTGACCTCTGAGCCAAGCAACTGCCATCTTTGAGCAGGCTGTGTGCCTCCCCCTTGCTAAACAGAACCTCAGATGGTTTGATGAGAGTTTACACCCCGCCCCTAAGTATCCAACTCCTCTCTACTATCTGGAAACCTTGCACGGCCTGGAGGAAGACACACACACGTGCACACATACTCATACACCATTGCACATATGCACAAAACACACACACAAACACACACACAAGCAAAGAACAGAGGGCACAGCCTCCAGCTCAGCTGCGACTTGACCTGACACACACACATACATACACACATTAGAGGGCACGGCTGCCAGCTCAGCTGAGACTTGGCCTGACTTGCAGCAAACAGGGAAGGAAGAATGGATAGACACACGTGTCCTGAAAAGCTGGAGTCTGGTGGGCCAAGGCCACTCTGTGAAATGGCATCACGTACAGAAACAACCCAGAACCTCACAGAACAGCAGGAAGCAGGAGCTAATCTCCTGTCTGTAGTTGACCAGCCGCAGGCTGTAACGTCTGGGAGAAGGAGGCTGCAATTTCCACGTGTACTTTGCACGCACTAATCAGTCCTTCCTAAGTATTCGCGTTTGCACACATGGTCCACATTCACACTCCAGAGGAAGGCCTTGATGTCCCTCTGAGCCTCACCCCACAGAAGACTGCCAAGCCCCGTTGGCCTGAGGCACTGGTCCTTGATTTGACAGTGAACACCTGCGCATTTCCTCAGGACCTCGTCTGCTATTTACACAGCCACATGGGGCTTCCTCAGTTCCCCACAAGAGGGGCTGGGTTGTTGGGTTGGCAGGGGGGGAGGGGCTTCATCTATGTGGGTATGGGAGCCCTTCTTCCTACCGGGTAAGGCTTTTCAAATGTGGCTCATAAGGAAGGAGGCCCACACCCCAGTAAGTAAACCCTCACAGATGCTGTGTAAGGAAGTCTGATAAATACTGAACTTGGATTGACCTGTGCCTTGGTTTCTCAGGGACCTTAGAGGTAGACAGAGCTAACCTCTCCTCCCAAGAAGAAATGTTAGCAACATAAACCCTAGAAACATTTAAGAACCAGATCAGAGGGACTGGAGAGATGGCTTGGCAGGTCAGCACACCGATTGGTCTTCTAGAGGACTCGGGTTCAATTCCCAGCACTCACATAGCATCTTACACACTGCCTGTAACTCTACCTCCAGGGGATCTGACAGCCTCACCTGGACACACATGCAAGCAAACCATCAATGCACATGAAGTAAAAATAAACCATCAAATAATAAAAAAAGAATCAGATCGGAGTTCAGACACCCCAAACACTTTTGGCATCTCTGGGCCCTTGGTAAGGATGCAGATGCCCATGGCATCTGGCTTTCACTCAAGAGAAAAACTGGTTGCTTTTTTTTTTTTTTTTTTTTTTTTTTTTTTTTGCTTTTTCGAGACAGGGTTTCTCTATGGTTTTGGATCCTGTCCTGGAACTAGCTCTTGTAGACCAGGCTGGTCTCGAACTCACAGAGATCCGCCTGCCTCTGCCTCCCAAGTGCTGGGATTAAAGGCGTGCGCCCACCACCGCCCGGCCTGGTTGCTTTTCTTTGGGATATTTTTGTGCTAAACTGCCTACTCCAATCTTACCTCCTGCCTTCTTCTCCCCTCCCTTTCTGAACAGGTAACCTTACCTGCTATTATGGAGTTGGTGTACTGATGTAGCACAGAGAAACCCTGTCTTGAATAAAAAAACAAAATAAAATGTTTTTCTCTATTTATTTAAATGTGTGTGTGCACATGCACAATGTCCGTGCAGGAGGCTAGAAGAGGGTGTCAGACGCGTGGAACTGAGATTACCAACTACTGAATGAAACCCAGGTCCTCGGAAAGAGCCCCCAGTGTTGTCAGACCCTTAGGTCACCCCGACTTGACGTTCTGATTGGACGAAATGATAGGTTGATTTGTTAGGAAACAAAGTTCGGCCCCATTCCTACCCCGTCCTTTGGGATCATGGGACGGCTTCTAAAAAGCGTCTTATTTCCATGCATGTTTGGGCTGTGGCTCACATATGGAGGTCAAAGGACACTTGCCTTCCACCATATGCATGAACTCAGGTCGTCAGGCTCGCAGTGAGCACTTATAAGCCACTGCCACCATGTCACCTGTCCTCATGGGTGGTTAATAAAGCCAGCAGTTCTCAACCTTCCCAAGATTGTTGGGAACCACTTTAACGTGGTTCCTCATGTTGTGGCGACCCCACACCCAGAAAACAGAAAGTGAGAGTAACCCAGCAAAACCAATTTACTTTTGTCTAAAGGGTACATCCCTGGACCCCAAAACAGGCCAGCAAGCACACCAGGGCAGGACGTTCACTTCCTTCTGATTCTACATGAGACCGCAGACCCTGAAAGGACTTTTGCTTTGCTGTGCCTTTACAAGCTTGCTGTGGCTCTGTCTCTCTCTCTGGTATCTATCATGGTGTGCGTAGATGTGGGGAGATCTCCACCGCCTGTAATACCGTGTGTTTATCTCGTGGAAACATCGCCTTCTACTGGACATTTTTACCTGTGGGTTGTTAAGAAGGTGGATGACCTCTCCCTAAGCGGTACTGTCTACTTTGATAAGAATAATAATGAGAACTTTGATGAATACAATAAAATAAAGTAAAAATAAATGCAAGGGTATGTTTCCCAGCTAAGGCCTATGAGTTCCACATTGGGAGCTGCTCGGGTTAATGTTTAAATGGAAAGCACCTGAATCCACGAGCCAGGATGGCTCAAATTCTCTTCCTGCTGGAAAGAGGCAGTCATGTGGCACTAAGACAAAGCTTCCAGATAACGTCAGGTTAGACCAGAGGCCTTGCTAATAATTTTCAGAGAAATAGCCCCAGAAAACTAGCTAAGGTTTACAAGGACGCACAGCTGAGCTGTCTGACTTACTAGGCTAGAGTCGAGGATACAAAATGGCCTGATTGTGGATAGCTCCCTTGCTAGGTCTGGTTAATAAGCTAAGGCGATGATTAATTCCTCATTCCCATTTTTGCCCTCAATCTCCTGATATAAAAAACTATTTTTTTAAAAAAAATTATTTATTTATGTATGTATGTATGTATTTATTATGTATACAATATTCTGTCTGTGTGTATATCTGCAGGCCAGAAGAGGAAACCAGACCTCATTACAGATGGTTGTGAGCCACCATGTGGCTGCCGGGAATTGAACTCAGGACCTTTAGGAAGAGCAGGCAATGCTCATAACCACTGAGCCATCTCTCCAGCCCTATAAAAAACTATTGATGAGTCCCTAAAGTTTTAAAGTAGAGCTGACTGGGGCTGCAGAGATGGCTCAGTGGTTAAGAGCACTGCCTGCTCTTCTAAAGGTCCTGAGTTCAATTCCCAGCAACCACATGGTGGCTCACAACCATTCTGTAATGAAGATCTGGTGCCCTCTTCTGGCCCAAAGGCATGCTTGCAGACAGAATACTGTATACACAATAAATACATCTAAAAAAAAAAAGTAGAGCTGACTGATCTTTTCACACATAAAAGTTTAGGTTTGTAATTCCCTTAAGACTCTCCATAAGATTACATTGCAAGATAAGTAATAAAGTAATTGGCCCTTTCTTTATGACTTCGAAGTGCTGCCTGCCACTGAAAGACCAGACCAGAACACCTTGCTTGCCATGCGCTTAATCTGTGCCAAATTGCTTGGCTATGAATGTATGTGGGTTCTTGATGTAGTGATATTTTGTTTGTAATCTAACAAATAAAACTTGCCTGAATGCCGGGCAGTGGTGGCACAGGCCTTTAATTCAAGCACTTGGGAGGCAGAGGCAGGCAGATCTTTGTGAGTTCAAGACCAGCCTGGTCTACAAGAGCTAGTTCCAGGACAGGCTCCAAAGCTACAGAGAAACCCTGTCTAAGAAAACAAGAAAAAGCAAAACAAACAAACAAAAAAACCAAACAACTTGCCTGAAGATCAGTGTGCAGAGCCAAGCCACTAGTTAGTCACAGAAGCAGTGGTGGCACACGCCTTTAATTCCAGACTGGCAGACAGATCTTTGTGAGTTCAAGGTCACCCAGGGTTACTTGAGAGTAAATCCGGCCACAAGAAAAACAGAAGTCACAACCTTTGATCCCTGCATTTAGGTTAACACACCTTTAATCCTAGGACTCAGGAGGAGGCAGAGGCAGGCAGATCTCTCTGAGTTCAAGGCCACGCCTTTGATCCCAGGATTTGGGATGACACACCTTCAATCCCAGCACTAGAGAGGACTCTATATAAGGCTGTGGTTCGGCACAGTCTCCCTGCAGTCCCGGGTTTGGTGGAGACCCTTGCAGTCTGCAGTGACACAGCATAGCTAGCCCCTTTGTCTGAGCCTTGGTAGCGTTAAGAACTCTCTAGTGATTTGGCTGCTTTGTTTTTCTGATCTTCCACTTGAACTCCAATAACTGTATAACTGTATGTGTTTTTTTATTAATTGTGCTACCTCGGGGTCTATAAACTTGCGGGGGGGGGAGTATAGGATAGAAAGAACAAAGAAAGAAGCTAGAAAGAACACAAAAGAGTAGAGAATAAAGAAGGTAGCCATCTGCTAAATGGGTAGCAACACTCGCTCACGCTCAAGGTCCACAGAGAGCAGGGGTCGGAGACAGCGAAGGCAGAACCAGAGCCACAGCCAGAGCCATGGACAGAGCAGGCAGTGGCATCAGGAGTACGAGGGGAGGCATAAAGACAGGCGGCACAGCCGGGGGCGCAGGTCAGATTTAGAGGGAGACCTGCTGCAAAGGTCTGGGAGGCGAAGCAGGAGCCCTCGACCACCCCGGTGGCACTCACAGGACCAGTCCTCAGAGTCTGACTCCGGTGAGGAGCGGGCACGCAGTTCCTGGGCCCCGCAGAGTGGCAGGCGCTCAAGGTCCCCAGGGTCATGGGCATCTAGTTCTGAATCCCCTAGAAGCTCTCCGAGCCCTGGGGCAGCTGACCTGGCCCGGAGCCAGCCAGGGAACCTGCAGCAGCGGCTGCGGCCCCGTGAGAAACAGAGGCAGCAAGAAGAGCTGCTCAAGGCCTTTGAGACGCCAGAGGAGAAGCGTGCAAGGCGACTAGCCAAGAAGGAAGCTAAGGAGAGCAAGAAGAGAGAGAGGATGGGCTGGGGTGAGGACTATGTGGGCTACACCAACGCAGACAACCCCTTTGGAGACAGCAATCTACTGGGCACCTTCACCTGGCACAAGGCACTGGAGAAGAAGGGCATCAGCCACCTGGACGAGAAAGAGCTGAAGGAACGCAACAAGAGGATCCAGGAGAGCAACCGGATGGAGCTCCAAAAGGTCAAACAGCGGCGGCTGGAGCGCGAGCATGCGAAGGCCATGCTGGAGCAGGAGCTGGAGCTGCTGCAGAGGGAGAAAGATGCCGAGCACTTCAAGACCTGGGAGGAGCAGGAGGACAACTTCCACCTGCAGCAGGCCAAGCTGCGTTCCAAGATCCGCATCCGAGCCGGGCGGGCTAAGCCCATCGACCTGCTGGCCCAGTACATCAGTACAGAGGACGACGACGACCTGGCTGTGGAGGTGCATGAGCCCTACACCTTCCTCAATGGCCTCACGGTGGCGGACATGGAAGACCTGCTGGAGGACATCCGGGTGTACATGGACCTGGAGCAGGGTAAGAACGTGGACTTCTGGCGGGACATGACAAGCATCACGGAGGATGGGATCTCCAAGCTCAGCAAGCTGGAGGCCTCAGGCAAGGGCCCAGGGGAGCGCCGCGAGGGTATCAATGCCTCGGTCAGCTCCGATGTGCAGTTGGTGTTCAAGGGGAAGACATACAACCAGCTGCAGGTCATCTTCCAGGGCATCCAGGGCAAGATCCGTGCAGGTGGTCCCAACCTGGACATGGCCTACTGGGAGAGCCTGCTGCAGCAGCTGCGTGTGCGCATGGCCAGGGCCAGGCTCCGTGAGCGCCACCAGGACGTTCTGAGGCAAAAGATGTTCAAGCTGAAACAGGAGCAGGGGGTGGAAAGCAAGACACTGTGCTCCATCCTCAAGTCCGAACCCAAGGCCATCCACGGGCCTGGACCCTCGGCGGACCCCGCAGAAGCCAAGGGGGCTCCGGTACCTGGGAATGGGGAAGCGAAGAAGGACATGGAGGGCGAGGCGGTGCTGATGGAGGAGGACCCGATCCAGGAGAGCCTGGCAGACTTCTACGATGCTGGCCTCTACAGCCCGCGGCTGCTAATGGTACACGAGCTGCCGCTGGACGCACACGTGCTGGAGCCGCAGGAGGACCTGCAACGCCTGCAGCATTCGCGCCAGCAGCTCCAGGCCACAGGCGACAAGAGCGACAGTGCCGAGGACATCCTGTTCTTGCAGCGCGCGCGCGAGGGCATGGGGCAGGACGAGGCGCAGTTCAGCGTGGAGATGCCGCTGGGCGAGCGCGCCTACCTGTGGGCAGACAAGTACCGGCCGCGCAAGCCACGCTTCTTCAACCGCGTGCACACAGGCTTCGAGTGGAACAAGTACAACCAGACGCACTACGACTTCGACAACCCTCCACCCAAAATCGTGCAGGGCTACAAGTTCAACATCTTCTACCCCGACCTCATCTGCAAGCAAGCCACGCCGGAGTACTTCCTGGAGGCCTGTGCGGACAACAGCGACTTCGCCATCCTGCGCTTCCATGCTGGGCCGCCCTACGAGGACATGGCCTTCAAGATCGTCAGTGGCGAGTGGGACTACTCGCAGGGCCATGGCTTCCGCTGCCAGTTCGCCAATGGCATCTTCCAGCTGTGGTTCCACTTCAAGCGCTACCGCTACCGCCGGTGACACCCGAGGGGCAGGGCTGGCCCAGGACAGGTCCATGGGTAGGGAGCAGGATGGGAGCCTGCCTCAGCATCCTCTGGGCGCCAGTCCCAGGCACTATGCCTGCGACAGCCCCCTGGGATCACAGTCCACCTGGAAAGGATTTTAATTGTTTCTCTGAAAGAACTGCTTCAGGTGGGAAAGATATCTTGTTCTCGTTTCCACGGACTTGTTCTACCTGTGGGACTCCTTTGGATTCCTCTCAAAGCCCTGTGCTACTGGAGGCTGCTCCCTACCCTCAGACAGCAGTGGGTCAACGTGTAGGATGGTGATGTTTCCATGGAAAGATGGAAAACACACAGAGAATCTGGATAGTCTATTTTTATTGTGTTGCCTTTGAATTATTAAGATGGCTGAGGGAGGAGCAACAGCTGCTAAATGATATTTGGTTTATAAATGCTACTCAACCCAATCTATATATTTTGAAAATGCCTTGACTTCAGAATTTAAGTAAAAGATATGTCAAATAGAAGTTGACTTACTGCTTTCTGCTGGGTAGGGAGCAGCCTCTAGTAGCACAGGCTTTGAAAGGAATCCAAACGAGTCTGCTAAGTTAAACTTTTCTATCTGAGGAGGTTTTAGGAAAGGAAACAATCAAAAACTCTCTTGATAGCTTCCCTCTTTTTTTTCCCCCTAGAATAAGCTTCCTATTAAACGTATCAAAACCACATGTGGTCCTGCAGGTAGAAGTCGTCTGTGGAAATAAGAACAAGAACTGTTACTGCGGCGAGAAAGCCTGTGGTCCTGCTTTCCCCGCCCCCACAAAGAGGAGTGTCTGATCTGTGGGACCTGCCATTCTGCACTGAAGGACGCTGAGCTGCTTCCAGACATTGGGGACCCACATGTGACAGAGGTCCTGCTACAATGACCGCGATGACTGTAGTTTTCTGCAGTCTGAATCCTGTTGGCATTGGAGGAGGACTAGAAATGCAGGCTGAACATTTGACTGTTTTAATCTTTGGGACACAGAACTCATTGTGATTATTGGAACTGAGAACTAAGACCTAAACTTTCCCCTCAGGGGGAGAAATGCTCTAAATAAGGAGTGACTGAAGCACTTAAAAAGGGGCAGCCTAAGGGTATAATGGCTGCTCAGAGACCGGAACTGGTATTTGATAGCAGCAATGCCATTGGACTCTCACCCATCAGAAAAAACTTTTCTTGCCTTTTAATTAGAATGGATTTCAGAAAGCCGTGATATGTTAAATTGTGGATTTATTGTTAATTCCCATTTTAGAATTATGGTATTGACCTGGTAATGTTTGGAACTGCTTATAAGATGTTGAGAATAGTTTGACATGCCCTGTAAATGTTTGGATTGAATGTATGTGTTAAGAGTTCTAAATTTTGATACAGTATAAAATTGTTAAGAGGTGCTCTAGACCAGCTGAAGAAACACTTTAAACTCAGGCGACCTCCTCTCCTTTAAATAGGAGACTATAGTCTTTAGGAGCATGACTGACTATCTTTAAAACATGATCTCTCCAGGCAAGAAAGTACAGCTGTGAGGCACAGAGCCCAAAGGTATCTCTCTCCCTCAATCTCTTTTGTTCACAGAGGTCGGCAGTCCGAGACGGGTTTGAAGCTTCTTCTCCCCAGATACCCAAGATAGGAACTCACATAATTAGAATGCCTGTTCCAAAAGTGGGTAAATCTGAGTAAATGAAGGAGTCTTTGCCTAAGACAGACACGATCATCTGTCCTGTTGCAGAAGCACAGGTTTGTTAAAATTAATAAAAAGAGGGAAGTGTGGAGGCCAAATTATGCAGGCCCATATTCCACATAGTCTGGCAGGCAGAGAATTCTGAGCGACCTGCCACAGAGGAGGTGGTCGCCTGGCCTTTTGATAGTGAGACATCCTGACACCATCCTACCAAGTGGTCAGGTTATGCGAATGCTAACATTGTTCTGCTCCTTCTCTTGTGAATTAGGAGGTCGCCTGGGGAAGAGGTGTTTTCAGTCCAGGTGACAAAATAGGCATGGGCAGGACTTAAGTCACTCCCCTGCTACCTAGGAATTAATACTAAGGAATTGTGTGTTACCCACCCCCCTCACTTCACCTTGATATAAAAGCTGTTTGGGAAATAAATGCAGGTGATTTTAGGATTATATATTTTCAGGATTTGAATGATCCCTGAAACTCCCTCCTGATACTGTGGTGTGAACTGTGTCTCATTCACATCTCTGCACTGGGTATGAGAAATGGTTTATCTCAGGCTGGTCCCTGACATATTATTACCAAGGGTTTACGATAATAAGGAAATGCAGGTTAGTAGTTAATCACCTAGTATAATCGAACTTGTAGTCACATTAGGTATGTTTTCTTTTTTTCTTTTTTTTTTTTCAAATGTGTAGCCCAGGCTGGCCTCGAACTCGTGATCCTCCTGCCTCTGCCTCCTTCAGCAAATCCTACCGGCGTGCGCCACCACAACCGGCTAGGTATGTTTTCAAGGGCAGACAAAGATATATTTTCGATAGACAGGTCATCTTCAAACACAGATTTACCGAATATGGCATTTAGGATGTTTGTATAACATAGGTAATTTTTTATGACAATGAGATACGTCTACTCCTGGCAGCACCAATCTACTTCAGAGAAGATAATGGGCACTGAAGAAACTCCACATGGAGTTTTCTTTGTGGCAAAAGTAAGCCATTGGGTAAGAAGATGCCCCTGTGTTGATGGCTTACAGCAAGCTGTCCTAATCGAACAAGCAGGACATAAAATATCCTGCTTCACAGAAAGGTCTGTCAGATATGCTAGGCCTATAGGCTGAAGATGAATGCCCCAACGTTGCAGAGGAACTTTGGGTGACTGTCCAGGCAGCCAGCTGTTTCTGTCATCACTCACATGTTTTGGAAGTTGCTTGCTTGCACTTCCTGCTTATTCAGTTAATATTATTTCCACCTTGGGCCTCTGAGGTAGTTGAAGACTAGGTAGTCATGGTAATAGTCTCCCTTGTTTACGAGACACAGAAAAGAGATTCACTAAAGAAACATAAAAGGATGAGAGATATCAAAACAGTTTTGGATGGCAATGCAAATTGTGGTAGAAAGTAAACTAGGTACAAAATTTTGGACTCACCAAGATAGGATAGATGTGGAGTATTTTCTCTGAAATTGTCAAATGCAAATGGACTAGATATTGTTGATGTGTTTATTGCCTCTATATATTGCATTTAGTTATTGTACATATTGTGTATAATTTTTCTTATATTAGTGTTAGTCTTTTTTATTTTAGACAACAATGGGAAGTGAAGTAGCATTTTAGTTGTATTTTAATAAGTAAAACTTGCCTGAGGTTCAGAGAGTAAGACAGCCCCACAGGTCAGTCTAACAGACCAGGCAGTGGTAACACACACCTTTAATCCTAATAGCCACACGAGTTGCCACAGAAACTTGGCGGTGCATGCTTTTAGTCCCAGCCTCAGAGAGGATTATAAAACGGGAGGAAACAGCTCTCAGCCACAGTCTCATTCTGAGATCCTTGGAGGCAAGATGGCCATTTCAGACTGACATAGAAGTTAGAGCCAGTGGCTGGCTGCTTTGCTTTTATGATCTTCAGGATGAACCCCAATTTCTCTGAGATTTTATTAATCGTGCTTCAATTACTTTGACAAACAGAGGGACACAGGCACAGGAAGTTGGGCCTCCTAGTGGAAAAACTGCAGTAACCTGGAAGTGCCATGTGTTTATGATATAGTCAAACAGGGAGGCAGGGTTATTGCATACAGCTGATCAGGGAGGTGTGCACCTGCGAACACACACACACACAGAACAGAGGACACAGCATCCCGCTCAGCTGAGACGTGATCTGACACACACACATACCAGAGGGCACAGCTGCCAGCTCAGCTGAGACTTGGCCTGACTTGGAGCAAACTTTTCTTTGGGATCTTTTTTGTCCTAAATCGCCTACTCCAATCTCACCTCCTGTTTTCTTCACCCCCTTTTCTGAAGTTGTAACCCTAACTGCTATTATGGAGTTGTGGAATAGCACCTTTGTTAAGATGTATTAAATTTACATTGCAGAATAATTGTTTAACCATGTAAAGGTGTGTGGCTTTTGTTTATGATGCATTTGTTTATCTATGTAAAGACGTGTTGCTGCTTCGCCTTGCCTAAGGCACCTGACTGGTCTAATAAAAAGCTGATTGCCCAATAGGTGGACAGTAGAGACACAGGCGGGACTGGTGGGCAGAGAGAATAAATTCATAGGAGGAGGAATCTAGGCTGGAGAGAGAATGGAGAGAGGAGGGCAATGCCTGGGGACAGGCAGCCACCAGTCACCCAGAGAGAAGAAGCAGGAAATTGGGACATACAGACTGAAAGAAAGGTAAAAAGCCCGAGGCAAAATAGGTGAAGAGAACAGGTTACTAGAAGGTGTAAGAGCTAGTGGAAGAAGCTTAAACTAAGGCTGAGCATTTGTAACTAGTAGTAAGTCTTCACGTCATGATTTGGGGGCTGCTGGTCCGAGAAAGTCTCAGACAGTATCCAGCCTACCTCTCCAGAAGGCCCATCTAGAGCCCAGAAAGTGTTCTCCTAGTCCTAGCCACATGGAGAGGACAGGAAGTCTTTGGTGCCTGGAGAGTTGTGAGGGGGAAATAACAGCGGTGTGAAATGTCCACACAGACTGATGTGTGGCCACTTGTTCCCCAGCCCATGCTGATGGTTTAAGAGACTGTGGAGCCTCTTAGTGTTGGGGGCTCCCCTCGTGGAGTGGGTCAGCACTTAGCATTCCGGCTGCTGCTCCCTGGTCTGCCACCAGGTTAGGAGCCTCACTGTTGTCACAACAGACCAAGACTGAACCCAGGAGCCAAGGTAAACTGCCCTCCCGTGAGCTGTGATGTTGGGTCTTCTGTCACAGAAACAGAAACAATACAGCTGTCAACCACTGTTTTTGAAACCTCCCCACGTTTATTACAGAACTAAAAATATTACTAATTATGTGTATTCCTGCAGTGAGGAGCCAAACAGCAATCTACCTGGAAGAAGGATGGATCATAAACTTTTATTGATATGGACATCTTTCCCAACACTTGATTAAATCACATTCACAATACATAAATACCACACTTTCTTGTTTAGAAAACAATCTCTGGCCGCCATCCTGATGCTGACTGAGGAGAAACATAAGCCTCTACCTGAGGCATGAGACATTATCTCCAGCACTGGACCAACATGACATATCCACAGAAATTCAGTGAACAACCTGCAAGAAACGCAGCCGTCAGCTTTTGTGGGAGGCTGACGGGGAATTCTTATTTTGTTTTTGTTTTTTTGATACAAGCTGTTATGTAGCCTAGGTTGGCTGTGGGCTCCTAATGTAGCCAAGGCTGACTCCAAACTATTATTCTGTTTGTTTATACAGTGCTGGGGATCAAACTGAACTTGGAATCTGTTTTTATCCCACCAGCTTTGATATCATTCTATTTACCAATGTACAACGAAAAGAACTAGATGTTTCCAGGAATTTTAAGACTATGTGGGCCTGGATTAGCACCTAGAAAGGAGAGAAAATGAAAGTGAGTCACTGAAATCTCCTGGACTCACGTCACTGTGAGAGACGATCCCGACTGGTTATATGTGTATGTGGAAGCCAGATCAGCCTTTAATTTAGTTCCCCTGGACAAATGCTACTGACTTTGCTTTTTGAAAATACAGTATCTCTCATCGGCTTGGAACTCCCCAAGGAGAGTCGGATGGCTAGCCAAGGAGTGCAAGGATCCTCCTGTCTCCACTTCCTCGGGGATGCGCCAACAAGCCAGGTTTTTTAACATGGGTTCCGGGGATTAAAAACAGGGTCTCATGCTTGCAAAGCTAGCATTTCACCTACTGAGCCATTTCCTCAACCCTTTCAGGGGCACTGAATGTAATTCACCGCCTTGTGGTTGAACCTGGGGACAGCTGATTCAGCTGCTCTCTGTCTTTAGTGACAGTCGATGTGTCAAATTTGGTATATTTAATACCAGCTTAAATAAAGCATAAAGTTTTATATTCATGCTGGAAAGATGGCTTAACAGTTAACAGCATATACTATTCCTGCAGAGAATCTGAATTTGATTCTCAGCAACTACCAAGTAGCTCACTACCAACTCCACCTATACCCCTAGGTCCAGTGGATCTGATGCCCTCCTTCTGTCCTCCACAGGTAACTGCATTCACACAAACATGCACACACAGAGACATACACATAATTAAAAACAAATATTTTAAAAGTTATATACTTGTCCTACTTTTATTCCAAAATTATTATACTACATATTTGTAGTAAACATTTAGGAAAATATGTTGAGAAAGGAAGAAAGCCTTTCTCAGCTGCTTGAATGCCATGACACTGTTCAAGAATGGTGTCCTGAGGAATTCCTAACTCCACAAGGGTGCTAATAGAAGAAGAGTCATCCATCCATGGTATAACCAGGTTGTAAAAAGTTCCACAGGATTAGAGAAGGTTACTGAAGGGCCTCTCTGAGGGAGACATCAAGTAGCATGATACTATATAATCAATGCAATATTCTTTGGTTATAGCCTATTAACTAACTAGCAGGAGCATAACCTCCTTGCTTACAAGAGACTGGTGATTCTTACTTAGCAGGGGCTAGCTCTGTCCCCCAGGAGACATTTAATAATGCCCAGAGTCAAGTTTATTTTTTCTTTCTTTCTTTGAGACAGGATCTCCACAGCCCAGGCTTATCTCAAACTCACTGTGTGTATAAGGATGGCCTGAACTCCTGTCCTCCTGCCTCCACCTCCCAAGTACCAGGATTATAAGCATGTGTCATCACATGAATGGAAACCATTAGCCCACAAACGTGGGGTGCTGCTGGCATCTACTAGGCACAGAAAGGAATGTTACTCACATATCCCACACTATGCACAGCAACAGAATTCTCAGGCCACTACTGTCAGTTCTGAGGTGGGAATTCTGAAAGGTTTACTTCACCTGTTGCCTACTACCTGTTGACAGTTCATTCCAACTTCCATCCAAGACTAAGTCTTTGCATCGCACAGCTCAGTGATGTGTCTGAATGAGCTGTGTGGTGGTTCGTACATAAATCCCAACAATGGGAGGTTGAGGTAGGGCGATCAGAAGTTTGAGGCCAGCCTGGGTTACATAGCAACAGCCTGTCTCAAGAAACAAAACAAACAAACAAAACAACAAAAAAAGAAACCAAAGAAAAAAACAACAAAAATGCAACAACCACCACAGCAAGTGGAGAAGTTGTTGGATGATTAAGGGGGAGGATGCTACGAGCACAGTTCAAAGTCAACCATACTAGCTAGCAACTCTGTATGTGATATGTTTGTGTGTGTGGTACACACGTGTGCACAGGTACACAGGCACATATGTGGGCATGTGGAGGCCAGAGGTCAACCTTGGGTGTCATTTCTCAGGAGCCATCTGTCTACATCTGTTGTTTAGACAGCGTCTCTCAGTGGGACCTGGAACTCGATGGGTAGGTGAGGCAAAGCTTGCTAGTCAGCAAGTTCTAGGAACCTGCCTGTCACCGCCTCCCAGCAGTGCCATCGCAGGTACATGTCACCATGCTGAGCTGCTGACATGCGTGCTGGACATTGAATTCAGGTCCTCACACCGGTGTGGAAAGTGCTTACTGAGCCACCTCCCCAAGGTCCCAAAACAATACTTCATGTGACCTAAAAGTTGGTGTCACATTTCCTAATGTGTACCTGAGAGGACCTCAGAGTTAGGGCGGTTAGTGCTAATGTACTGTTAAATGTGAAAGCACAAAATATTTAGATTATTTTCAGTAGGACAAAAACAAATAAAATTGTGCTAAAGGCAAATATTCAATATATTTCATTTTCACCTAAAAAAAATCAGCATGTGAAATGCCATGCACGCAGACACCATCCCTCCCCAAGTCCTATTTTTTACATATTTACAATTTTACATATTTACTTATTAATATATCTTCTATCTTTACAATTATAAAATTACTTCACACTGGGAGAGTGTGGGAACATTAAATTCATTTCAACGAAGACTTTGTAGAATCTGTTTATCCTTTAAAAGGCAGTATTTGCCCAAAACAAATAACAGTGTCTACCACAGAGGAAGCCCATGGGAAAATCAGAAAGGACATAAAAGATTGAAACAGAATTCATACAAACCTACTTCACCCACTCAAATAAATAGTGCATTATTATTTACTAACTTCCCTGCTAGGAAAAAAATAAACAAAACAATCCCTAAAACTGTACCTTAAAAATACTCTGATGTTTTAAGCAGTTAACTTGTATTCCGGACCTCAACAGTGGAACACAGCAGCTCTCTGAAATCAGCCCCAACTAAACATGGCCATGAGCAAGACATCACCCTGCGTACACCTGAGGCTGCAGCGGGGGAGGGAGCTTGTCATTCTCCACATTCTCAGAGTCAATGGCTGCTAAGGGTTGGTTTGGAGGCTTGATCTCAAGTGGGTATTTCTCAACAATGTCTTGAACTTCCTTGGCAATTCCATCTGTCCAGTCGATTAAGTCTTTTTCAAGCTTCTTGGCTTCATTCATGATCCTTTCCTGCCGTTCATTCAGCTGAGACAGGAGGTCCAAGTTCTTATACATTTGCTTCACGCCTAAGCAGGCTTCGGGGGACCAGCTCTCGGGCTCCTGCTTCCTCGGGGAGGTCTGGCCAGACATGTATCGGTCAAAATCTTCCTGACTTAAATTCAGAGACTGGGCATCTAACTTCTCAATGAAAGCCACAGCACAGCACTGCAGAGGACAGAGAACAGCAGGGTAGTCAAGGCAGAAAGGCCGCAAGAGTTCAGAAAGATTTTTTTTTTTTAAACTTTATTTTATGTGAACTGGTGTGAAGGCGTCAGGTCCCCTGGAACTGGAGTCACAGACAGCTGCAAGCTGCTGTGCGGGTGCTGGGAATTGAACCCGAGTTCTCGGGAAGAGCAGACAGTGCTCTCAACCAATAAGTCATTTCTCCAGTCCTCAGGCAGATTTTAAACTCTTTCCCTACACCAAGTATTGGGGATTGTACCCAGGGTCTCATGCATGCTAGGCAAGTACTCTGTTATAAGCTACATCCCAAGCCCTTTCTTGTGTTGTTGAGACAGTTGGTAGCCCAGGCACACCCTAAACTCACTCTATAGCTATGAATGATCTTGAGTTTCTGATCTCCTGGATCCTCACACTCTGTTTTAGAGTCTGAGATTACGGGCTTGGGCTGCTGGGCTTGCTCTTTTTTTAAGACATGGTCTCACTATGTAACAGAAGCTGGTGATCTACCCACCTCATCCTCTCGGCTGTGGGCATGTGCTAACGTGCCCTGTTTTCTGAACACTTGATTTTCCCTTTGTTCAAGAATTTCTTTAGTCCAGTGGCATCACAGTTTCACTACTTCCTGTTCCCCATCCCGTCATCTCTGTTATCTCTCCTAGCTGTCCCCCTAGGAGCATTCATAGGCCTGTGCTGTCTGCCTTCAACTCTCCCTTAGCTCCAGTTACTTAATACCTGTGAAAGACATATTCAAAACAAAACAGTTCCCATGTCTAGTGAACCTTCCTATCCCAATATCCCTATTCATGGCAGTGGCAATGCTGAATCTCCCCCAGGAAGTCAACAGCACTGGAAGCAGGGGGTTCCTCCTTGCAGCAGATCACGTGGGACCGTAGTGATGCTGATGCCAAGCAAGCCTCAGATCTCAACTCATGAGATGACCTGCTCTGAGTAATGTGCACTCCTGGAGAAGTGCAGGGAGGCAGAGGATGTGCACAGGACCGAGTCACATCCCCCAGGAGTGCACTCTTACCAGGTTGGTGAAGTAGTAGCCGTCCTCGCCCGTCATAAGCCGGCTGGGGTTGCAGAAGCGAGTGATGTACTGGATATTAGACTGCAGGCGAGGGGGGTTGCCCTTCAGGACGATGTAGATGAGGGTGGGAAGGAAGTCATCAGCAGAGGCCGGCTCATTCTTGGTGATCTTGATGGCGTTGAAGATGTGCTTGCTGCATCTGGTGATGCAGGCTAGCTTGTCCCTAGGCACTCGCTTTGAGTCCATCTCAATGATGTCTGTGAAGCAGAGGGACAGCGCCATGAGGCAGTCACCACACCTGCCACCCAGCAGAGGCTGCTAAGCAGGAATACCGGAGACCTTGTTTTTATCTTGAGGGGGTTGGGCAGGACTGGACTAAGTATTTTTAGTCTTTCAGGATCTAGAGTTGCCTCATTACTCACCCCTCCAGCAGTTAACTTAGTATAGGAAGAACTTAGATACCCAAAGCAGTAAAGACAAATTCATATCCACAGAACACAGCATGAACCAGGCATGCCACCTTTAAACCATCCATCAGTGGGAATGACACAAGTTTGCCCAAGAAGCCCATGGGAAAGCACCCCTAAAAACTAGGCTTGTAGTGATAGTTTATTTTATTTTTATTATTTTATTAGTTTATTGTATTTTAATAAATAAAGCTTTCCTGAAGATCAGAGTGCAAAGCTAAGCCACTAGAGGCCAGGCAGTGGTGGCACACACCTTTAATCCCAGGACTCAGGAGACAGATCTCTGTGAGTTCAAGGCTACCCCAGGCTACAGAGATAATTCAGAAACAGACCCAGGTGGTAGTGGCTCACACCTTTAGTCCCAGTATTTGGGAGTCACACACTTTTAGTCCCAGCACTAGAAAGGTGGAGACAGGAGCGATACTACTGGGCAGAGGAAGGAATATAAAGGGGAAGAGACAGGAACTCACTGGAGTGTGGAGTCTGCGGTCTGGGCAGTCTGAGCACTGGTAGAGGTAAAAGGTTTCTCTAATGGCTTTCTGCTCTGCTTCTCTGTTCTTGGGCTTTAACCCTTATCTGTCTCAGAGTTTTTACTATTCATGCTACAAAGGCTTTAAAAAAACGTTACACCGTTTCTTTCTGTTTGCTTTTTTTGTTTTTATTTTTGCAACTGGAGCTTATATCTATCCCAGTCTGGCCCCAAATTCCCTGTGTAGCAAGGATAACCTTGACTTGACCCTTTTAGCACTACCTCCCACGTTCTTCGCTGATGGGTGTGCACCACCACACCCAGTTAGTGCAGTACTGGACAGAACCCCGGGCTTTGTTAACTGAACCCTATCCCCAGCCTCTTCAAACATAACGAGCCCCATTCCCAGCCTCTCCTAGATACCTTTAAACTCAGTTTAGAAACCTTGCTTTTCAGGGATATGGCTACCAACAAACTATTTCTTAGACAAAGAAGTCAGAAGAGTGGTCTTAAGTGGGTTAGAGTAGTAGCCATTGTAATATCTAGTTGTATTTGACTTTAGTTAGGTCAATGATCAAATAATGGACTTTGGGCCAGCAATATTGGTTGGTATGTAAAAGAACTTGGCAGTTACTCCTGGCACACATTGTGGAAGGAGAGAACTGGCCGCACAAATTGTGCTCTGTCCTTACACTCTAGATGTAGTATGCTGTCCCAAATAAATAAACAAACGAATAAATAAGTCATGTTACTTAAAAAAAATTATCAAAATCATGGGCTGTAGAGATGGCTCAGCAGTTAAGAGCCCTGGCTGCTCTTCCAAAGGACCTGGGTTCAATTCCCAGCATCCACATGGCAGCTCACAACTGTCTGTGACTTCAGTCACACAGACATACATGCAGGCAAAACGCCAATGAACATAAAGTAAAAATAAATAAATCATTTTTTAAACATCAAAAGCAGTTCAAGTAAAAAAGAGAACACTTGGTCACAAAACAAGAAGGGGAAAGAAGTTTACTTGCTGTAGTGTGTAGTACCCAGCCTGGTCTTCCATAGCAAGTTCCAGGCTAGCCAGGGTTCTATGAGATTCTGTCTTAAATGAATGAACAGCAGTAAGAAAGAAAGAGGGAGAGAAGAGAGAGAATGATAGATTTCAAGGGCGTTCCTATGGTTACTGCTGCAGCACCATGCTCATCTACGGCGAGGCTCACTCACCTGTGATGGCTTTCACCACCATGTCAGACACTTGAGGGATTTCCTCATTGACAGGGACACAGAGCATCTGAGGTGTTACCCAGTGTAGAGCCCTGCAAAGAGAGGAGTGGTCAGGAAAGTCCGAGAACAGAAGGCAGGCTCTAATCTTCTGTAAAAGGAGGTAAGATCTACCCTAAATTTCAGTGGTGCCATCCATGGGCTGAGGACTCGAGCTGAAGAAAAGAGCATGGTGGGAATGCCTGGAATTAATTCCTTGGGAGGCAGAAGCAAGAAGAACAGGCGATTAAGGCTAGCCTCAGTTACATGAGACTCTATATCAAAAGGGGGGGGCACTGGAGGGATGGCTCAGAGGTTAAGAGCAATGTCTATGCTTGCAGAAGACCTGGGTTTGGTCCTAAGCATTCATATGGAGGCTCACAACTATTTGTAACTCCAGATTCAGGGATCCAATGCTTCTTCTGACCTCCATGGGTTCCTGTGCGTACATGGCACACCTAAGATACACTCAAGCACACACATACACATATAAAGTATGTTTTTAAAGGAGGAAGAGAGAAGGGGTTTCCATCAGGAGTCATAAGAAGCCCCAGCTGTATGTTACTGCCACAGGCCTGCCTGCCTTCCCCACCATGAGGGGCTATACCCTCCTAAACCACAAGCCAAATAATTCCTTCTTTTCAGCTGTCTCTAGCAGGCATCCCCAACAATGCACAAGTAATCAACTAAACCAGGTGATTGGCTAGTAAGTAAGTGTTCCACTGCTGCAGAACTGCAGAGCCTGGGTCACTCAAGGGTTACTCCATGATTCCCTAAGAATGGGTCAGTAATCACCAGTTTCAGACTGGCAAAGATGTGCCTGCAGGGCAGCCTGGAAAATATAACCCAACAGGGTGGGAAGGAGGAGAAATAACATCCATTGCCTTGAGATAGGCAGTCACAGCTTCCCTCCCGATGAGGAAAAAACAAAACAAAACAAGAAATCAAGTCCTTATGTTCCTTGAAAATGTTAGAGATCTAGAACAATCTCAACTATCCAACATGGGTCCCATCTGCAGCCAACTGAGTCAGACAGAAAAGCAGGTACCATGAGCCTGGCTGAGAAGCTCACACACTGCACTGCTCAAGGTTGGACGCTCATACACACTACTGCCCACATGCTATCATTCCATTCTAGAAAGCAGATAAAAGACAGGCATGCCAGCCACCTGATCCTCTTTTGAATGGCAAGATCTTTCTTCTCATCATCAGTGGTCTCTGGGCAGAACACGAATTTATAGAGACGAGTCATGATGTGCTTTTCGATCTGATCCATTATCTTCTCCACTTTCTCTGGAGGCACTGGAATACACAGATGGGCAGAAAAGCTCAGAAAAGGTTTTTATAGTATTTTCCACACAGAAAAAAAATAATTTAAACACACCCGGTAAAGAAATTACAAATATGACATTAAAAATCCCCTTTAAATATTGACAACTTTTTTGGGCTTAGGATATGGTCCAATTGATACAGAGCTTGCCTAGCATGCAGGAAGCCATGGGTTCCACCCCCAGCACTGCATAAACCAGGAATGGTCTAGACATATATAAACCTCTCAAGCACTTGGGAAGTAGAGGCAGGAGGATCAGAATTACAAGGTCATCTTTGGTTATAACCAAGTTAGAAGCCAGCCTGAACTATGTGAAACTCTGTCTCAAAACAACAACAACAAAATTACAACTTTTTAAACTGCATCTTACAGAATCCCCACCTATTTGTTAAACTTTCTCTGGGATCTAGCAGGTATATGCCCTACCAAGTAGGAAGACTTTCTGTAGGTCCCTCTTGATTGCTACATTGCTAAAACACTTGGAATTCCCAAGGCTGCCAAGTGCTGACAAATTCCCATTCTTCTGAGCTTTCCCATACCCACCATGTTCTCCCTGAAGCACATACATAGCCATCATGCATACGTGAAATGTATCCTAAAGTACAGTATTAATGGAAGGCCAGTCCCAGAGAATCGCCACAAACCCAAAGGTCTAAGATGGTCTCAATTTTTTTCTGCCTCAACTCCCTTAGGATTACGTCATCGTGAACAATGACTCATTGAAATGGCAATTCCAAGGTGGGGAATTCATACAGAAAATTTCCTGAGCACTGTTGATCTTCCTCACTTTACCCATAATATAGGTATTATAGCACTCAAAATACCACTCAACTGTCCTGGTCATACATAGGAAGTAAGACATTCAAGGGTGTAGTGAGCTATGAAGCAGCTGTCAGACACCAGCCAGGCCAATCAGGGGAGCCGAGGACAGCTACCTTGAGCTGGCTGACAACACCATATGGTGACAGCACCAGAACAGCTGGCTGACAACACATTACCTTTTCCACGAGTCTGCATTCTTTCGGCCACATTCTGGTAAAAGTCCTGAGTACACTCTGACTGCTCCTCGATGCTTAAGTCCTGGAATCAACAGTCAAGAGAATAGTGAGCAGCTGAAAAGTTTCAGGACACTAAATTTTATCAAGTTTCTAAAACACACTCCTTACATTGAGCCAATCCTAAAAACACTTACAAATTACACACATTCTACAAGAAAAAAATCCCCTGTTCACGATTTTTACATTTCACTATATGTACATAAAATTTGTGCACACTGCATTTATTTCACTTACAGCATCACCTTCCTTATATATTATTACTATTGTTGTTGTTGTTCAGGGTCTTGCTGTCTAGACTTTAAAAAAAAATTTATGTATTTATGTGTTTTGTCTGCATGTATGCCTGCAGGCCAGAAGAGGGAACCAGATCTCATTACAGATGGCTGTGAGCCATCACGTGGTTGCTAGGATTTAAACTCATGACCTCTGGAAGAGCAGCCAAGTGCTCTTAACCTCTGAGCCATCTTTCCAGCCCCCACATTTCCATTTTTCAAATTTATTTTGGGGTGCTGAAGAGAGGGCTCACTAGGTAAAGCCCATGCTGCCCTAGCAGAGGACTCAAGTTTGGTTCCCGATACTACCCATCAGGCAGTTCATCACTGCTGCCCTATAACTTCAGCTTCTCTTTCAGACTCTGTGGGCAACACACTCATGTGCACATATCCACCGCCCCCCCCCACAATTAAAATAAAATCTTTTCAAGCAAAAGAATTTTTAACTGTGTGTGTGTGTGTGTGTGTGTGTGTGTGTGTGTGTGCAGTGTCAGCAAAGGCCAAAGAGGACATTGGACCTGTTGGACCCTGTGGACCTAGTTACAGATGGAGTTCCTAAACCTGACGCAGGTGTTACGAACTGAACTCGGGTCCTCTGGAAAAGCAGTACACTCTCTTAACCTCTGAGCCATCCTCCAGATCCAGGAGAGCCCCAGTACTAATCAAGTGTTTTTCTCAGTTGCTCTCTAGGAACTACAAATTCATGGGCACTGTGATATTTCTATCCAAGGTGCAGTGAACAAATCGCGGCACCTAGCATGCGATCCTAGACTTGTCAGTGTGCTGTGCCAGGAACATTCCAATTCCTTTCCCCTCGTTATTTAGAAATACACCGTTGATTGTCAACAACCACAGTTTTCTACTGTGCTGAAGAACATTAAAGAGGCTGAAGAAGGTCATTCAGAGGTTAAGAGCACCTGCTGCTCTTCCAGAGGACCAGAACTAAGTTCTACCATCCACATTAGATGACTCACTCACAACAGCCTGTAGCTATAGCTCCTGAGCTCCCACACCCTCTGCTGACCTCTTTGGGCTGCTTACAAGTACACATACTGACATGCAGACACACACATACATATACAAATAAAAATACCCCCCCCCCAAAGAACATTGGCGGTTTCAGCTAAGTGCACCTTGTACTTGTTCTCCTTTGCTCACCCTCTGCCTTGCTGCCCTGTTCTGCACTCTACTTCTACAGTATGGACTTTTTCAGCTTCTGCTTATAAGTGAGAACACACTGCTTCTAATTTTAAAACTAAGTCTGTACTACTTCCTCCCAACTTCCTCAAGAATTAGAACTTGTGCTGATGAGTCTTTCTTTAAACATACCCCTCTGGTTTCCCACAGTGACCAGGAATGGCAAACTACTGTTTGGATTAGAACACTGACATGGGTGTTGGCAATGTGGCTTTGTGAGTAGAGAGCTCAACTAGAACGCAAAAGGTCCTGGGATTGATTCCCAGCACAGGGCACACCAGGAGCAAACACAGGAGGGATGTCATCTTTCCATTTACTCTGTGAAAGTGTAAGTGAATGAAGATGCAGCCCCACTTTAAACTATAATCTCTTCATTAAACAGAAAAACACCTTTTCCATAAACATTAATACCAAGCAAACTGTAAGTTAATACAAACTAATCAGTAGCAATTATTTTGTTTTGTTTTTGTGAGACAGGATCTCTCTACATAGCCCAGGCTGTCCTGGAACTTCCTATGTATACCAGGCTATCCTCAAATTCAAGTGATCCACCTGCCTCTCCCTTCCAAGTGCTGGGACTGAAGGTGTACATCACCTTGCCTGGCCATAGCAAATTTTAATAGCAAGACTGTTATCATAATGAAATGGCCAAAAGGTCCTATGTTATGCTTGATTACTTCCTTAGTAAGAAAAGTGAGGTTACACAGTAGCTGCACATACAGAAATTGGGTTGTATTTTATTTTATTTTATTTACTTACTTACTTACTTACTTACTTACTTACTTACTTATTTATTTATTTATTTATTTATTTATTTATTTATTTATTTATTTATTTATTTTGTTTTTCAAGACAGGGTTTCTCTATGGCTTTGGAGCCTGTCCTGGAACTAGCTCTGTAGACCAGGCTGGTCTCGAACTCACAGAGATCTGCCTACCTCTGCCTCCCGAGTGCTGGGATTAAAGGCGTGCGCCACCATTGCCCGGCCTGGGTTTTATTTTTAAAGATTTATTTTTATGAAGCTTTGTCTACAAATACGTATTGTACCACATGCATACGTGGTGCCCTCAGAAGCCAGAAAAGGGTGTCAGATCTGCTGGCAGTGCTGAAACTGAGCCTGGTCTACAAGAGCAGTAAGTGCTCCCTCCTAACCAGGGAGCCGGCTCTCCAGCCCTAGGGAATTGTGTCTTTAAAACCTGAATTAAGCGTCTAGAGAGACGGCTCAGTGGTCAGGGCACTGGCTGCTCTTAAAGAGGACCTGGGTTCAGTTACCATCCCCCACATGGCAGCTCCCAGTCATCTGTAATTCTAGCTCTAATGCCCTCTTCTGATCTCTGTTAACACAGGGCAATCAAGTGGTGCATAGTCCTACATGCAGCCATAGCGTGTGCGCGCTCCACACATACACACACAAAATAAAAACTTTAAATTAAGAAAAATAAAAAAAAACCTGAACTGAGCAATGAGGTGGAGGTAATGCAGGCTACGCGAGACCCTGCTCAAAGAGCAGAGATGGAAACAAGCAAGCAGAGGAAAAACCTCGAATGAGAAACTCAGAAAATAAGCACAATTTCAAAAAGATATTTGGGTTTTACTGCACTATTCAACAGACTAAAAGGCAATGTACACTGAGGATGTAGAGGGCAGGCTGTTCTTTCAGGATAGGCAGAAAGTAAGGACCTATTTTTAACTTTTTTTTTTTTTTTCAAGACAGGGTTTCTCTGTGTAGTCTTGGCTGTTGAGGAATTCGCTCTGTAGATCAGGATGGCCTCGAACTCAGAGATCCACCTGCCCCTGGCTCCCGAGCTGCTCCACACCTCACAGTACAGTTCAGGCCATCCTCTAACTCACTCCACTTGTCCTTTAAGTGCTGAGATTAAAGTCATATGACACTATACCCAGCTTGATTTTGGGTTTTGAGACAGGCTCTCATTGTTTTGTCCAAGCCAGTCTCAGATTTGTGGGCTCAAGTAGCTCTCCCACCTGGGCCTCCCAAGTGCTGCAGGTACAGGCTTACACTAACACGCCCAGCCTAATAACATGTTCTCATATGGACAGACTTGAAGAAAACAATTCCTCACCACGTCATGGACCACATAAAATCAGGTTACACGATTTTCTACTTAGGAATGGGAAAGATTAGTGTCTCTTTGTATCTCCCATGCCTTTTCTCTTTCTTTCTTTTTGAGATGAGGTCTCACTGTGTAGCTCTCACTAGCTTGGAACTTTACATAGACCAGGCTGGCCTATAACTCAGAGATACAACCCATCTGCCTCTGCCTCTTGAGTGCAGAGATTAAAGGTATACACCACAATGCCCAACTTTTCACCATACTTTAAAATTACTGTTGAAGGACTGGAGGGACGGCTCAGCAGTTAAGAGCAGTTGCTGCTCTTCCAGAGGACCCAGTTTTGACTCCCAGCACCCATATGGCAGATCACAATTGTCTCCAACCCCAGTTCCAGAGGATCCAATGCCCTCCTCTGACATCAGTGGGCCCTGCATGAAATAGGTACACAAATATGCATGTAGGCAAAATACCTATAAAGTAATAAAGCACAACAAAGAAAGCTATAGATCCTATACTGCACGGGTGACCACAAACACCCTTGAACCCACAGTCATTGTTTTACCCAATTAAAGCTTGAGTCTCACAGTAAGACTATTTTTCTTAATATTTTATTTTTAATTATGTGTACAAATGCATTTGTGGAGGGGGATGTGCATGAGCACAGAGCTCGCAGAGGCCAGAAGAGGGCAATGGGTCCTCTGGAGCTAGAGTTACCAGCAATTGTGAACACCCCAACAAGGATGTTGTGAACTGAACTTCTGGTCCTCAGAAAGTGCAGGACCAGCATACTCTTGATCAGTGAGTCATCTGAGATAGTCTTTTCTACTAAGACTGTTCTATTCAAGTAATGTTATACAACTAAGAAGTACAAAGAAGTCAGGTGGTGGTGACACACACCTTTAATCCTGGTAGGAGTCAGAGGAAGGTGAACCTCTGTGAGTTCGAGGCCAGCCTGATTTACATAGTGAGTTCGAGGCCAGCCACGGCTACACAGAAAACCCTGTTTTGAAAAACCAAAACTAAAGACAAAACAAAACAAAACAAAAAAGGATAAAGAAACCAAGCATAGTAAATTCTAGCTTCTTTTGTAACTTTCCTCCATTGACTTTCCTTTTGCTCCCCCCCCCCCCCTTTATTTAGGTGCTGGAGGCTGAACTCAGAACTTTGTCAATTGAGCTATATCCATGGCCTCTTCTCCACTTTCTGTGGGGGAGAGTTGGTTTTTGTTTTTTTAATGTAAATCCCGGTCTCCAGACTCCATCTTTGGAGACCCCGTCCCTGTGCTCCATGACACCACCCCGAGGAGGGTCAAGGTAGCCCACCAAACTTTGAGCCCTCCCCAGAAAAGGTAAAGACTACTCCCCCAGGCTATTTAGACTGCTCCCCCCCCAAATAAACATGTGGTCCCCGTGTGCTCCCCATCATCCCTTCCTCCCCGTGGTCGCGTTGGTGGCTTTCTGGTTCCCCTAGGCGCCACCCAAGAGTGCAGGAGTCCAATTAAACCTGGGTATCTTTTAATTTGGTTTGTTTTGATTAGGCATGATTGGGATTTTTGTGTTAGCAGAGAGCTATGTTAGAAAATATTCTTAATTTCCTTTTTTTTTTTTTTAAGACAGAGTTTCTGAAACTCACTATGTAGACCAGGCTGGCCTCAAACTCAGAGATCTGTCAATGTCTACTTCCCGAGGGCTGGAATTAAAGGTGTGTACCACCATGCCTGGCAGACCTTCTCCAATTTCTTTCCACAGCACTGGGAATGTGTGCTAGGCAAGCTCTCTGCCACTGAGATATATTCCCAGACTATCTCCTTTGTTTTCTTAATTTTAAAACATTTTTGTGGCTGGCTTTTTGAGACAGAGTTTCAGGCTTACTAGAAACTCACTATGTAGTTCAGGCAGGCTTTAAACTTGGTGATTCTCTAGCTTAGACCTCCCAAGTGTTGAAGATTACAGAAGTGATTCATGCAAGAATGCTGTGTTAATTATGAGGCTGCTTTTCTCATTGCAATAGAAACATATCATTCTAAAGACTATGAAGAGGTTCGATAATATGTATTAAATCAGATAGCTAATAACAGAGTTAGATGTGGTGTGACACAGTTACAACCTCAGTATTCAGGGGATTACAAATTTAAGGCCAGTGTGAACTACATAGCAAGACCCTACCTCAAATGAAAGAGAACCCAGTAGGTACTAATACGTTAAAAAGAAAAGGGGGAGCCAGAGAGATGGCTCAGAGGTTAAGAGCACTGGTTGCCCTTCCAGAGGTCCTGAGTTCAATTCCCAGCAACCACATGGCGGCTCACAACCATCTGTAATGAGATCTGGAACTCTCATCTGGCCGGCAGGCATACATGCAGACAAAACACTGTATACATAATAAATAAATCTTTTTTAATTTTTTTAAAGAGGGGTTGCTGGAAAAATGGCTCTGAAGTTAAAAGGTACTTGCTGCTCTTGTAGAGGATTTGAATTCTGTTCCTAGCACCCACATGGCAGCTCACAACTGCCTATAACTCATGCACCAGGGGATTCAATGCCCTCTTCTGGTCTTGTGCAAATACCCACATAAAGAAAATTAAATCTTAAAGGAGAAAAAAAAATGACTCTCTAAGAGCCTCCCCCCCCAAAACACACACTAGGGTGTGTCTTTCTCCTGAAGAGCCCTCAATCCTTGAGCTTAAAATCTATTTCAAAATATTTCAAATAAACTAATTCTGCTTTTTAAAATGGAGGTAAAATAAAAAGACTTCAGAAAAATATTAGCAAAAGTTGTTGGCCGGTAAGGTATTACCATATAATACTGTAGTGAAATATGTAGGTGCTGAAATTTTAGTCAAAAGGGATAGTGTTTAGGGATGTTTTTAAAAGTCTAAATGCAGATTAAGTATTTCCTAACAAAGATCAAATGTCTGGGAAAGACATTTAATGCAACTCTGAAAACAACTGTCTAATCAGAACAGGTTGTGCAACCCTGGCATAAGCTAGGACTGGAGAAAACAGGAACGATGCAGAGTCAGACAAAAGCAAGAGTGCGCCATGTTCTACACCAGCAGTTTGGGGAAAGAATCTGTACAATGGAACAGGAACAAAGATTGATTTATATCAATGGTCAGTGGGGCTGTTTCTACAGATAAGAGTTATTTTTCATGCTGAGTAGGCCCTTAGAGCAATATCAAGAAAGTTTAAATTGGGTAAAGGTTTGTGAGCACATTTGAAAAACTCAATACAGAATGCACCTTAATCTACAGTACATTTCAAAATCTCCAGGAACTGTTCCCTACGTTATACTTAATAAATTTATCTAATTAGTGTCTTAAAGCTAGAGTATGTGAGTTCAGGCATAAACAGCAAGTTTTATGACTCGGAGTCAAAGGCCAGTAGGGATTCCTTCAAGCCCCTGGTATTAGATAAAGGTACTTGCTACCAAGTCTGGAGGTCTAAGTTTAATCCCTGGAACCCACATGGTGGAAGGAAAGAACAACTGCCCACTGGCCTCCATACATGCATGCCTATATACAAGCATACAGATAAATAATAAATAAATGTACATAAAAAATAAATCCATAAAAATGTATCAGGTATGTGGTCCATCATCCTAGACACCAAAGATACCCAGGACGCATGCGTTAAGACTGGGACCCTTATCACAAACAGTTGGCGCTAGTGTAAAACATAAATTTAGTTGCACAGTAGTTTTTAAAACAGGAGGAATGAGTCTTATCATGGTCTCCAGTGTCAATTAGTGGTGCCCTGAACACACAGCACGGTGGCATCTTTAATAGCTGCTTACTTTTTTTTTTTTTTTGGTTTTTCGAGACAGGGTTTCTCTGTGGCTTTGGAGCCTGTCCTGGAACTAGCTCTGTAGACCAGGCTGGTCTTGAACTCACAGAGATCAGCCTGCCTCTGCCTCCCGAGTGCTGGGATTAAAGGCGTGCGCCACCACCGCCCGGCCCACTTTTTTTTTTTTACATGTATTTACTTATTTGAGACAGGGTCTCACTGTGCATCCCTGGCTGGAGCTCACTAGGTAGACCACACTAGCCTGTCTCTTCCTCCAGGATGCTGATATTGAAGGCATGCATCACCACATCAGGGTTGCCTCTTTATTTTCATATTCACTAAATGGTTAATTAAATGAATACAGAACACGGGTACATTATACTTCTCATAAGAAAAACAAACCCAAGCCGGGCGGTGGTGGCGCACGCCTTTAATCCCAGCACTTGGGAGGCAGAGGCAGGCGGATCTCTGTGAGTTCGAGACCAGCCTGGTCTACAAGAGCTAGTTCCAGGATAGGCTCCAAAACCACAGAGAAACCCTGTCTCGAAAAAAAAAAAAAAAACAAAAAAACAAACCCAGCTGAGCAGTGTTTCTGTAAATACAATATAATCTACGGCATATATTCTGTACATACTGCAGCATAAATGCAAAGTTAGTAGAAACCATTCCAGCCCAACAACAAAAAACCCTCAGACTTCGCTTTTTCCACATTAAACAAGCCTATCATTGCTTCCCTCCCTTCTCCCACACTCAAGTCTCACCGGTGGTAGCTTGCCTTAACTTTAAATGTCACTGTTTCTTCACAAATACTTAAAAGAAACAGTTGCCTGCTAACATAGGGTCACAACACCCCTGAAGAGCAAGAAGGAAAGCTTCCCTTTGGAGAACTGAATCTTAGGAACACTGAGAAATGTAGGACACAGATCCACACTTCCGAGGCTAGATGTGTCTAACCAGAGGGCAGTTAAGCAGCTCTGCTTCCTGATTACCATTCCCTTCTATGTAAGCTCTCTTCACCACATAGAAGACCTACATTGCTGTGGGACAATGGTCTATACCCTGTCAGTTGTATTTTAAATAAACACTGATTGGACAGTAGCCAGGCAGGAAGTAGAGGTGGGGCAATGAGAACAGGAGAATTCTGGGAAGAGAAAGAGTCGATCTGCAGATGTCACTCAGACACAGAGCAAGCAAGATGTGACTGCCTCGCCAAAAAAAGTTCCAAGCCACATGGCTAACACAGACAAGAATTATGGGCTAATATAAGCTATAAGAGTTAATAAGAAGCATGAGCTACCTGGCCAACCAGTTTCTGACTAATGTAGACCTCTGTGTATTTCTTTGGGACTAAACAACTGCGGGACAGGGGAGGACAGAAACCTCTGTCAACACATGAGTTTAATGCTGCAGAAGATGAAAATACTTCATCTTTATTTACAAAATGAATTCTTTCACAATTAGTCTTATGAATTATGGAAACTGAAATTACTGATAAATTCTAGACTAAGACACAGGTGTGAATGAGCATGGTGGCACACAATACCTACAAATGTCAGCAGCATTCCAGAGGCTGAGGAAGGGGGATCGAGTTCAGTCTCAGACATGTGGCAAGTCTGAAGTGGACACAGACTACAAACATTGAGACCACACCTCAAAAATCCACAAAACAACCCCCCTACCAGGCATTGTGGTATGTTCCTATAATTCCAGCACTGTGAAGGCTGAGGCAGGAGGTAGGGAGCTAAAGTCTAGCCCGGGCTACACAGTGCCATGCATGTGGAAAACTGAGCTGTAGCCAAGCACTGGTGAGAACCCTAACGAGTGAGCAGACAGCTCACTCATTCTCTTTGGTTTCATACATCCTGCATCTACAAAGCAAAGGGACTGAAACTGTAGCCGCCAAGCTGACAGCTGCAGCTTTCAATGTCTACACTTTATCGGTTTTTTCCTCTAAATGAACATGGAGAAGAACATTAAAAACCTAAATATGCACCAGGCATGGCGGTGCACACCTTTAACCCTGGGAGGCAGAGGTAGGCAGATCTCTGTGAGTTCAAGCTCAACCTGGTATATATAGTGAGTTCCAGGCCAGCCAGGGCTATACTGTGAGACCCTGTCTCAATCAGGGAATACAAGGTGGAAAAAGGAATGATTCAAACACAAAAAGTAAAACAAGTAATAACAAAATCTATTTCATTCTACTGGCTGCAGAGTTGAGCTAAAGGTCCATGGAGGCAGGCTACTCCATTACAAGGTAACTCTCTAACTTCAGAAGTCCCACAGAGATCACCAGAGCATGGTGGAAAAGTACTAGCCAGGGAGTCAGGTGTTAGCTGAGCTAAAAGGCTTGTCTTAGGTAAATATCACCTTCTTGTTGTCAGGTGTAAAATGACAAGATTACAGTTATCTCTAACCCTCCCTAAAACCACAGCTCTTATTTCCAAGGGGTTAGTCTCAGCCTACCCTTTTGTAATGCATTGCTTCCAAAAACATCTTCGTCTGTTTATAGACTTCTTGCCCTGTCTTGTGGAAGGTCTTGAGAAAGTCTATGAACTCTTTAGTCACTCGATCCGTCTCAATGCTGGTTTGCCGGTTTATGGAGGGACTGGGAGCTTTGGCTTCCTGAATTTCTGCTGAGAAAATTAAACACAGTAAGTTTGTTACCCAGAAAACTGATGTATGGAATTACTCTATGTAGTTAACAAGATTACTGAAATTATGTTTAATTAAAGTTAAATTTATATCATTTTATATTTAAACATTTGGATGAGTGTCCTTAAAGTATGGAAAATTTGAAAGTCTAAGCAGATAAAAACTACACGAGCTGAAACATATTCAGCTGGACTGGAAATGTGGCTCAGGTGGTAGAGTGCTTGCCGTGCATGTAAAAATCCCTGGGTTCCAGCCCAGCAATGCATAAACTAAGCATGGTGGCACACAACTATAATCCTTGGGAAGTGGAGGCAGGAGGATCCAGGTCAGTTTAAGGTCATCCTCAGTTACCTAGTGAGTTTGAGGTCAGTCTGGGCTTCATAAGACCCTGTCTCAAAAAAACTTAACTGCAGGATGGCCAGATGGATCAGCAGGCAAAAGAGCTGGATGTACAAGTCTGGTGACTGAATCAATCTTCAAGACACACAGAGTGGAAGCAGAGAATGACTCCTGATTGTAAGAAGTGAATTAAGGCATAACTATTCTTAAAAGTACAAATACAGGGACGGGCATGGTGGCAACAACCTTTAATAAAGGCAGAGGCAGGCGAATCTAAATTGAGGCCAGCCTGGTCTACATAGTGAGTGCCAGGCCAGCCAGAGCTACAAAGTGAGATCCAGAAAATAAATAATCAAATATTAAAAGCAAATCAAGTAATAACAAAAACTCTCAAATTTGTGCTATCAGTCTAATGTGTTAAAGTGAGTTAGAGAGGTGTAAGAAGGCAGGATACTGATAGAAGGTAACAGGCGAAGGGGGCCTGTGCTCCCTGAAGTCGGAAGTTCCACAGAGATGACCTCTGAGTGCAGTGGAAAAAATAATAGCACACACCCGGCCCCAACATAATAAAACGTAAAAAATAAAAACCAAATACCCATGGGCCAGAGTAAGATGGCTCAAAGGGGAAAAGAGTTTGCCACACAGGCCTAGAGATGTGTTTTATCTCCAGAACCCTTATAAAGTAAAAGTAAAAAACTCCACAATGTAGTAATATTATATCCACAGGCGAACGGACACACACCCAACTCATAAATTTTTAATTTTTTAAACAAACAGAAAACAAATAAAAAATACTCAATAGAAGCTGCTCCTTAGCATTCTTTTAGCCAAAATACACAATGCATTAAGCTGTATTATTAATCACCAATTCTGAATTGGTACCCTTTTTTGAACAACTTCCTTGATGATCACCTAAAAATTACCAAAGTAACCATCAATGGGAGTACAAAGGCATCAGGTAACACAAAGCGTTAGAGAACTTCCAAATCACACTTCACCTGCCAAATAGACAAAGGCCAATTTATTTCCCCACCATTCAGCTTGCAAGTCACACTGCTCATAGTAAAAAGGCATCCAAGCTGGGTGCACTGGCACATGCCTGTAATTCTAGCACTTTGAGGCAGGAGGATCAAGTCCTAGGTCAGGCTAGATTACACAATATATGTGATACCAGCTTATGCTTTATAGCAACATTCTACCACTCTCTCTCACACACATCCCCCAATAGACACTGAGTAAAAGGTTTTGTTTGTATTTTCCTTTCGAAACAGGATCCTTCTGCGTTGGCTTCCTAAATGCTAGAACTACAAATGTGGACCACCACATCCCACAAGAAAAAGAAACTGAAAGGCATTGAAATCGACCAACTTCACACTATTATTTTATTGGTCTTTTTATGAGACAGGGTCTCACTATATAGCCCTTGCTGGGCAGTGGTTAACAGGGAAGATGGGCACTTCAAGAATGACAAATACACAAATTAAAACCACAAGAAGATGCCATTCAAAAAGGTAACTTGCTGGGTATACACCTTTAATTCCTATACTTGAGAGGCACAGGCAGGTTCTCTGTAAATTCAAGGTCAGCCTAGTCTACACAGCTAGTTTCAGGACTACACAGGGTGGAAAAGAGGGTAAGAGTGGGGAGGGGAGGGAAGAGAGGGTAGGGGAAGAGAGAGGAAGGAAGGGGAGGGAAGGGGAGAGTAAGAAAGGAAAGGGAGCCGGGCGGTGGTGGCGCACGCCTTTAATCCCAGCACTCGGGACACAGAGGCAGGCGGATGTCTGTGAGTTCGAGGCCAGCCTGGTCTACAAGAGCTAGTGCCAGGACAGGCTCCAAAGCTACAGAGAAACCCTGTCTCGAAAAAAAAAAAAAGGAAGGAAAGGGAAAGGAAGGAAGGAAGGAGAGAAAGAAAGGAAAGGAAGAGAGAGAGGAAGGAGAAAAAGAAAAAAGTTAACTTAATGATTTAGTAACAAAATAATAATCAAAATTATAAAAATCTATGGTAGTTTGAATAAGATGGTCCCTATAGGCTCATATATATGCATACTTAGTTCTCAGTTGGTGAACTGTTTGAGCAGGATTAGAAGAATTAGAAGGTGTGGTCTTGTTGGAGTGAGCCACTAGGGGTGGGCTTTGAGTCTCCAAAAGCCCATGCCATGCCCAGTGGCTCTCTGCCTGCTGCCTGTAGATCAGGATGTAAAGTTCTCAGTTATTGCTCCAGCACCATGTCTGCCTGTGTGCCACCATGTTCCCCACCATGAGGAAAATGGACTAATAATAGCCTCTGAACTATAAGCAAGCCCATAATGAACTATTTTCCTTTTTTAAGAGTTGTTTTGGTCATGGTACCTCTTCACAGGAATAGAAACCCTAACTAAGACAAAATCTGAAATTTGATCTTGACAAGAATGTAACAGTCGCTAACACTGTGCAGATGGGATACAAGTGACAGAACTTTAAAAGGAGACCGTTTAGGAATAACTACCAAAGTTAAAACCCACTGTCCTGCTGGGCATGGAAGCTGCACAGCAATCCCAACACTCAGGAGGCTGAGGCAAGAGGAATGTGGATTCCAGGCCAGGCTGGGCTACAAAGTGAGACCCCCATGTCACAACAACAATAAAGAGGCTAAATTGAGACACTAAGGATAGGAATAAGAACAGTCAAAGAATCAAAAAGAAGTTCCTCCCAACTAACAAGACGGACATTATACTATGAAAAGTCAACTCTCCAAGACACAACAGTCCTAAATACATAATTAACAACACAGCTTTAAAATGCACAAGGGGCCAGGCGGTGGTGGCGCACGCCTTTAATCCCAGCACTCGGGAGGCAGAGGTAGGCAGATCTCTGTGAGTCTGAGACCAGCCTGGTCTACAAGAGCTAGTTCCAGGATAGGCTCCAAAACCACAGAGAAACCCTGTCTCGAAAAACCAAAAAAAAAAAAAAAAAAAAGCACGAGGGAAAAACAGAAATGTAAGGAGTGAGAAACAAATCACAGCTGGAGAGTTCAATCCTCCACTGACAAGACAGGAGGTAAGACAGTAAGACACAACAGAGTTTACACATGAAAGGAGAAAAATAACTCTCATACATTGTATCTGACCATCACATACTCACCATGGCCTACACACTCATTCACATTCTTCCTACGTATATGTATATGTGTGTGTAATAAAACACTTTCTTAAAATCCCACAATATTGTGCAATACTGTGGATACACAAGCCTAAACTAAAATTTATAGAATGATCTACAACAGAAACACAACATTTCTTCCATGTGACAAGATAATAATGGCAATGACTTACTGTGAGTACTACCGTATGCTGAGCGCTTCTACAAGACCACTGTGCAACCCTCACATACACCAGACCGTATCCCTACAACTGACAATTGAAGTAGCCAAGGCTTGAAGGTCTTTAGAAACTGAACTTCAGCTGCTTCTGTGGTTAAGGGCAGAACTGAACTAGGGTCTGACTTCTGAGCAGATGTTTCCCTATACAAGAGGACCCTCCAGAGAATGCCAAGCCCTCAGACTGAAAAGCTTCAGGGACTGAAAGCTTCGGGGTTAAAAGCAGGGAAAGCCCAGTTATCTCCTTCACTGTTTCACTTCTGTACACTCCTCTCCAACAAATACTTCAGACTAAACAAAGAGCGGAAAAGTCCTCAGCTGAGCAGCCCGGTTCTCAGCACTTTCAAGGTTGAAGCAGGAGGTTTGTTAGGAGTTCAAGGACACCCTGGACCACAAAGTGAGATCTTGTCTAAAAAGTCCAGCCTACCCCAAATTCCCCTCTAAAATGTAAGCAGAGGGGGTTGGAGTAGAGCTCAGCACTAAAAAAGATAGGGTTGGCTCTACCAGTACTCTCCAGACAACACAAAAAGCTTTCAACATAACAAGAAGGGAGATGGAAAAGAACAATCTAGTCACGCTACAGCTAGAACTGTAGGGACCAAGCAGCCAGAGTTTACACATCTACTTATATTCATTTTGAGTTTCTCAAACAGAAACACAATTTGCGGTTCAAGTCCATCCAGTCAAACAGGATTCTCAAGCTGTCTATCACCCAGCTAAAGAGTATACAAGGCTTTCCAGCTGAGCAACCCTGGGCCAAAAGGAAAGCCGCTCCTCAGCTATCGTTCAAGGAGCGCTTAGTAGGTGCCAGGCACTATGCTCATTAACCACTCATTAATTCTTAACAATTTCACAAGGTGGGTGATAGTACCACCTTACAGATGAATCTTAGCGAACTTACCACTTACCTGTCCAATGCCACATGCTAGTAAAAGGAAGAGCTGGGATTTGAAACCAGATTGGAATCCCAAGCCCAGGCAGGTTCTTTATAAGTACACTGTACCACCCTATTATTATTGCAGCATCTGCTATTTCAACCTAAATAGTCCTGGAGGAGCTAAAAAAATGGATTGGGGCTAAGAGCACACACTGCTCTTCCAGAACACCCAGTTTAGTTCTCAGCACCCACACTGAATGGTTCACAAGCACTCATTACTCCAGTTCCAGTGGACCCAAGGCCCTCTTCTGGCTCCCTGGACATGACACTCACATGCATACACTCTTACACATTAATAATAACAACACCACCAAAGAGGAGGGTAATGTATGCTGTATGCTGTGAATGCCACTGGTTAATAAAGAAGCTGTTTTGGGCCTGTGCAGGGCAGAATAGAGCTAGGCAGGGAAAACTAAACTGAATGCTGGAAGAAAGAAGGTGGAGTCAAGAGACACCATGTAGCCACCAGAGGGGAAAGATGCGAGCTGCCAGCTAGAACCTTCTGGTAGGCCATGAGCCTCATGGTAAAATATAAAATCGAAATGGGTTAACCAAAGATATAAGAGCTAGCAAGCAATAGGCTTTAGGCTTAAGTGATTGGCCAAGCAGTGATCTAAATAATATAGTTTCTGAGGGGTTATTTCAAGTCTGGGTAGCCGGGAACAAATGGGCAGCCTCCGCCAACAGGAGGGCACAAGTGTACCAGCATGCCAAGACAGAAGGATCACTGAAGTCCAGGAGCTGGACGAGACAGTAGGATCACTGAAGTCCAGGAGCTGGACAAGACAGGAGGATCACTGAAGTCCAGGAGCTGGACAAGACAGGAGGATCACTGAAGTCCAGGAGCTGGACAAGACAGGAGGATCACTGAAGTCCAGGAGCTGGACGAGACAGTAGGATCACTGAAGTCCAGGAGCTGGACAAGACAGGAGGATCACTGAAGTCCAGGAGCTGGACAAGACAGTAGGATCACTGAAGTCCAGGAGCTGGACGAGACAGTAGGATCACTGAAGTCCAGGAGCTGGAGGCCAGCATGGAGAACACAGTGAGATCTTACCTCAATCACTCAATAAGTCAGTGAGCAAGTCACCTGCTATGTATGCTTGTTAGAAGGACAGACCAAATATTATGTCAAACTTAATCTTTGATATATGAAGAGAATAATACCCTTGCTAATTTGATTTGAATGGTTATGAAGAATAAAGGCAGCCTGAGAAGGTGGCAAGGGTTATGTATTTGTAGAATAATCATGGAAACCTGAATTTGACTCCCAGTACCCACTAAAAAACCAGGTGAAGTGTCATGTGTCTGTAATCCCAGCAATAGGATGGCAGATATAGGAGATCACTGCCAGTCAGTCTGTCCAAAGTGATGAGCTCCAGGTTCACTGAGTGACCCTATCTCAAATAGTAAGGTAAGAATAACGAGGAGCTGGAGAGATGGCTTGGTAGTTAAGAGTATTGGTTGCTCTTCAAGGGAACCTGAGCTAAATTCTCAGCACCCACATGGCAGCTCATAATTGTCTGTAACTCCAGTTCCAGGGGATCTAACACCCTCACACAAATGCACATAAGATAAATTTAAATAAATTATTAAAAAGAAGAATAATGAAAGATACTCAATGTTGACCTATGGTTTCCACACCCACTCACACACAAATGCACATACCCACACAAACATGTACACTTACCACATACACACAAATTCTTCAAATCCCTTAGGAGATTGTGTTTGCTTGAACCACACTCTCTTGGCTTAAGAGCTTTCTTTTGTACTACTAATATAAATAAACTAACAGGAGCGCATATAGAGGAAGTAAAATACAGTCACAGAATAACAAAGTTGACCATGGGTCTAGACTGCAAGTTGAAGCTGCCCCTATTATCAGCTGAGTGTACTCACACAAAGGCCAACAAGCAAGCAGGCTCAAGTGGAAAGCTTGCTTGCAAACTTACCTAAGTAACCTGTGACCCAATGCCTTTATTTAGAAATGAAGGATTTTTACAGACTTTGAAGCTTTCTTATTTTATCCCCCCAGACATGGTTTCTCTGTGTAGCCCTGGCTGTCCTGGAACTCACTCTGAAGACCAGGCTCGCCTTGAACTCACAGAGATCCGCCTGCCTCTGCCTCCCAAGTGCTGAGATTAATGGCCTGTGCCACCACAGCCTGGCTGACTTTGAAGCTTTCTACCCACAAAAACAGCTACAATGTTAAAGGCTAAAGTCTAACTCCTAACACTGAAAAAGCAAAAGGCAGATGTGGTGGTGTGTGACTCTTACTCCAGCAGGTGATGAGGGCAGAAAGATCCCAAGTTTAAAGTGAGCCTGAGCCACACTGTGAGTTCAGTAAAGTTCTCTGCTGCACAGTATGAGAATCTCAGTTCAACCCTCAGAGTTCACACAAAAGCTGGGCATGGTGGCACAAGCCTATAATCCCAAATCTTGGCGGATAGACAAAGACCCCTGGAACTCAATGGCCAGCCAGTCTAGCTAAATCAGGGAGGTTTGGGTTCATTAAGAGACTCTGCCTCACAAAAATAAGGTGGAAACCAGTCAGTGGTGGTGGCTGCGGCAGCGGCGGCAGCGGCGGCGCACGCCTTTAATCCAAACACTTGGGGAGGAGAAGCAGGCGGATCTCTGTGAGATCGAGGCTAACCTGATCTACAGAGTGAGTTCCAGGACAGCCAGAGATATTACACAGAGAAACCCTGTCTCAAAAAACCAAAAAGAAAAATGAAAAAAGAAAAACATAGAGAACAATCAAAGATACACAATGACAATCTCTGGCCTACACAAGTATATGCGCACACACACACTCAAGTAGATGAATGAGGAGCTGGAGCGATAGCTCAGTGGTTAAGATCACTGACTGCTCATCAAGAAGACCCAAGTTTGATTCCCAGAACCTACATGGCAACTCACAACCATTGTAACTTCAGTTTCAAAGCATCTGACATACCAGGCACAAAGCAGTTCACAGACATACAAGTAAAAAATAAACAAATAAAAATTTTCAAAATAGATGAAATAATACAAATCCATCTATAAGAAAATATTTAATATGAGTTACTCAAGAGCCCCAAATGAGCCTTCTCCTATCTGTATGTTCCCTACTAGCATAGGAAATAAACTTTGAGAGAAAAATTTCTCAGGTGACTTTCGATCCCAGAAAGAGCCACTTCTGATAATTTATAAACAGCGGTTATTACACATGGAAAACAAGGCCAAAAAATGGAGGAGGAGGAGGAGGAGGAGGAGGAGGAGGAGGAGGAGGAGGAGGAGGAGGAGGAGGAGGAGGAGAAGGAGAAGAAGAAGAGGAGGAGGAGGAGGAGGAGGAGGAGGAGGAGGAGGAGGAGGAGGAGGAGGAGGAGGAGAAGAAGAAGAAGAAGAAGAAGAAGAAGAAGAAGAAGAAGAAGAAGAAGAAGAAGAAGAAGAAGAAGAAGAAGAAGAAATAATAGAGAGCTTTATAAACAGAGCTACACAGTTCAACTCCCTTTAGTTCTCCTGTGGAATAAATAGCTTCTTTAAAAGACAGTATCTTTGAGTAAAAGAGAGTATATTTCATGTATTGTTTGACCATCAAACTAGATTTCTGTGTTAAATCTGAACTAGAATTCTCTTAGGCTTACAGATGTAAAAGACTGAGTCCACCTCTTTCTAGATCTAGTCTGTTGTTTATTTAGTCACACAAGAAGGAAAGAGAAAATTACCTTTCTTGGATCCCACTCTGGAAGAGGCGCTGAAGAACTTCTTCACTGTGGTGACCTTCCGGGTCTTCTCATTGGTTTTCTTTTCCTCGAACTTGGAGAATGTGAGGGACTGGGCTCCTTGGCTGCTCTGGCTGCTAGCAAAGGCCTCTTCCTCCTCCCGCTGAAGCCTGAAATTCAGGAAGAGGATTGTGAATGACTGGAGTCTCCTCTCCAAGCTTTCCCAGGGTCTAAGAGATCCTGTTTAAATGACTGAAGAGGAGCTGAAGACTTCATAAACAGGAGCTAAATATACCAGGTGGGTCTGAGCCATTGAGCACACAGCTGTAAGATGAAATTATATAGCTGCTGAAGATCCGATGTATAGGTTTAACACCCAGCACCTCAAATAAATAAATAATAATAATAATAAATCAGGTTTTACACTTTTAATCTCTACATTTGGGGAGGCTAAGGCAAGATTGCTGAGTTTGAGGTCAGCCTGGGTTACAGACTAGGACCCTGTCTCAAATTTTCATATTAAGAAACAGAGCTATAGTTGGGCAGTAGTGGTGTACACCTTTAATCCCAGCACTTGGGAGGCAGAGGCAGGTAGAGATCTAAGTTCCAGTCCAGCGTGGCCTACAAAGTGAGTTCCAGAACAGTCAGGACTACACAGAAAAACTCAGTCTTAAAAAAAAAAAAGAAAAAGAAGGAGGAGGAGGAGGAAGAAGAGGAGGAGGAGGAGGAAAAAAAAGAAAGAAACAGGGCTAAAGGAGGTTGCTAAGATCAATGTAGGAGCTGGACAGGTGGCTCAGTGTCCAAAAGTACTTGTTGCTTGTGTAGAGGATCTGGGTTTGGTTTCCAGCACCCACAGGGCAGCTCACAACCTCCTATAACTCCAGCTCTAGAGAATCTGACATCCTCTTCTGGTCTCCTCAGACACTGGACACATGTGGTATACTTACATACATACATGCAAGCATCCACATACATAAAAATAAATCTAAAAAAATATAGAAAGAAATGTAATTTTAAAAATGTATGGCTTAGGATGGCGCTCAGTTGACGACTGCTTGCCCAACACTCACAGAGTTCTGCGCTCGTCCCCTCACTGCGTACACGGTGGCACACACTTGGGGGTAAAGTCCAGGGTCATCCTTGACACAGTAAGTTTGAAGTCAGCTTGGGAGACAAGAAAGAGCCTGCCTCAAAACATCAGCCAACAAGGTAGTTCAGTAGGTCAGATAAAAAGGCTCGTGCCACCAACCCTGATGACCTGAATTCAATCCCCAAAGCTCATAAAGCAGAAAGAGAGAACCTCTGACCTCTATATATGGAGACAACCCCTCTCACAAAACTAGACAGACAGACAGGTAGATAATTTTTAAATTATAAAGATTATGAAACGTATGTATGTTATGGAGTTGGAGCGATGTCTCAGCAGTTAAGAGCACATACTGCCTTCCAGAGGACCTGAGTACAATTCCTAGCACCCACACCTAGCAACTCACAGGGAATCTGATGGCCCTGGCCTCCTCAGGCGCTTGCTCTCACATGCAAATACACAGAAACACAATACACATATGCACATTAATTAAAAATAAAAATAAGTTATCTCTGTGTGTGTATACATTGCATATATACATGTGTCTGTACATATACACATATGCATAAATGTATATATGTAATATATATTATTTAAAAGATAAAAGCAGGCTGGAAAGATGACTTAGAAGTTAAGAACACTTCCCGCTCTTGCAGAAGACCCAAATTCAGTTCCCAGAGCCCATGTCAGGAAACTCACATTCACCTATAACTCCAGCTTCAGGGAATCTGACTACTGCTTCTGGCTTCTGCAGGTCCCCATACACATGTCATACACTCACAAATAAAAACTGAATCCATCAGCGGTGTTGGACAATAGGAGAGACGGCTCAGATGTTTAGAGTACTTTTTCTTTCAGAGAACCTAAATTCAATTCACAGCACCCCACATGGTGGCTCACAAACATCTGTAACTCCAGTTCCAGGGGAATCAAACGACCTTTTCTGAACTCCATAGGCACCAGGCACACATACATACATACATGTAAGCAAAACTTCATATTAATAAAACAATAAATCTTTTTTTAAAAAAAGCTTTCATGGTTGGGCAGTGGTAGTACACACCTTTAATCCCAGCACTCAGGAGGCAGAGGCAGGCGGATCTCTGTGAATTCGAGACCAGCCTGGTCTACAAAGCAGATGCCAGGACAGCCAGGACTGTTACACAGAAAAACCCTGTCTAGGAAAATCACAATAAATAAAGGAAGGGAGGAAGGGAGGGAGGGAGGGAGGGAGGGAGGGAGGGAGGGAGGGAGGGAGGGAGGGAAGGACCTTTCATAAACAAAGAAGGAAATGGTCTTGCTGTGATGGATGCAGCTCAGAGGCAGAGTACATGCCCAGCAAGCATGAGGTTCAGTCATCAGCATTGAAAATTAGGGATGGGATGATGTAGCTCTTTTCCCTAATTGAGAGGGACACTTTCTAGAGCAGAGTGTTAAGCAAGTGCTCTTGGAACACAGGATGGAAAAACTCCACCAGAGGAGAGGTCTAAGGGTCTACAGTGGTAACACTAGGGGCAGGTCTACAAGATGACTAGGAGTCTACTAAGCGAAAGGACAGTTTTCAACAGGAAATTATAGATAAAGTGTGGCTTCTAGTCAGGCATAGTGGCTTACACTTGTAGCCCCAGCACTTGGAAGGCAGAGACAGGAGGATCATTGATGATGAGATTGACTGTGTGCTGGATATAATGGTCTCCAGATGATGAGGAACTCTGACTGCAAACCAACTATCATTCGGGAATTCATTGTGGGGCAAAGAACCCATAAAGATTATAAACCCAAGAAGTTACCCTGTTAATATCTATACTTTCGCACTAATGTAAGTAGCTATATAAAATTCAAGAGGCTAGAGATGGCTCCACAGTTAAGATCACAGGCCATAATTCTCTGAGTTCACCCACCACAGACGAGAACGTGAACAGAGTAGTTATTCAACAAATATTAAGTGACTAGACAAGGAAAAGCAGCAAAAGCTAGCGTTTGGTTTGACCATATTACCACAGTCTACAGGATATCATGGCAAAGGGTAGGCTTTCTTCCTGGCATTTTCCAAGCCCCTGAACACACCAGCATCATCCCTGGCTGTCCTGAACTTGCTCTGTAGACCAGGCCAGCCTTGAACTCACAAAGATCCCCCTGCCTCCCAAGTGCTGGGATTAAAGGCGTGCACCACCATCGCCCGGCACCCACTGCACTGTTTTACAAAACCTATGTGGAGGATGACTGAATTACAAATGTTACAGACCATTTAGTTTGTTTTGCTTTTTTTCCCTAATGATTTATTTATTATGTGTACAATGTTCTGCCTCCATGTGTCCCTGTAGGCCAGAAGAGAGCACCAGATCTCATTACAGATGGTTGTGAGCCACCATATGGTTCTTGGGAACTGAACTCAAGACCTTTGGAAGAGCAGCCAGTGCTCTTAACCTCTGAGCCATCTCTCCAGCCCCTTACCAGCACTTCTATCTTTTAATCTTTGTCATACTTGTGTTTAGAGACGACACAGCTACTTCAGAGTAATCTGGTTTCACAAGAAAAATCAAATGGTCACAATTTCAGGACCATGTACATAAACTAACTAGTACTGACTACTGTGGGTAAGTCAGAAGAATGAGGAAAGCAATTCTTGAGAGCCACCTGCCGAGCCCTGGAGGCAGCATATCACTCATCTTCACCACAAAGGATGCTTGCCTTCATAAGAGGTAAGAATAGCACACTCAAATGGAAAATCAACAAACACAAAATGGAGAATCCACTAAAAGAGATTTAGTAAGTGTTGACCAGAGAGCAGAAAGAATCTTCTCTTGATGATGAGCTGACCTGCTAATAGCTCTTGATAGAAGAAAAGCATGGCTAAGCAATGACAGGACCTTGTACCTGGTTATGTCACTGGTAGCCATACCCACCTCCAGCCAGCCAGTGAGGTCCTTTTACCTTTCTGCCAGTTCCCAGTCCTCTTGGATCTGCTTCTGCCGGGCCTTGTGGTACTCCTCTCTCCAGCACTTGGAGCAGAACCCCTGCCAGGCAGGGTTCCCATAGTAACCACATCCTTTCTTACACAAGAGCTCAGATTGATCCACATGAATTCCCCGGCGTTCAGACTTTAGGCTCATCTTCTTCCTGATAAAAAGAAATGAGAAAGAATGGAAATTAACTTGTATCATATTACTAAAATACAACACTCATGTAGAAAAATTCAAGTGAGTCAAGATCTTCAAGCCATAGGGGAGAAAAGAAGAGAGGAAAGGAAGACAGTGTGCAAAGCCCAAAGTATAACATAGAAAGTTCAAGCAGAATCATACTAAAGAAAGACTTTAATCTGATGGCCTGAAAAACACAGTGCACCTCAAGAGACTAATACTGGCCCCAGTCACTGAGCCGCTGCCGAGGACTCAGCTGCCTCCCCCTCGAGTCCCCTCGCTTCCCTATGCTCTCCCTTTCCCCCCCTCCCCTTCCCCCCCCCCCCCCCCCCCCCCCGTCCCCCTTGCCCTTCTGCAGGCCGTTTCCACTGAGGAAAAGGAATAGTATCGTATCAGAACCTCCACTCTTTCAACCCCTTTGCTGATGCAAGTAAGGATGATGACCTGCTTCCTGCTGGCACTGAGGATTATATCCATGTAAGAATTCAACAGAGAAACGGCAGGAAGACCCTTACCACTGTCCAAGGGATCGCTGATGATTACGATAAAAAGAAACTAGTGAAGGCGGTTAAGAAGAAATTTGCCTGCAATGGCACTGTAATTGAGCATCCAGAACATGGAGAAGTAATTCAGCTACAGGGTGACCAGTGCAAGAACATATGTCAGTTCCTAATAGAGATTGGACTGGCTAAGGATGATCAGATGAAGATTCATGGGTTTTAAGTGCTTGGACTCTAAAGCTTAAGAGAGGATTTCCTTCCAATGAGTAGAATTTCCCTCCCATCCCTTGTCACAAGTTTAAAAACCTCACAGCTTGTATAATGTAACCATTTGGGGTCCACTTTTAACTTGGACTAGCGTAACTCCTTCATGCAATAAACTGAAAAGAGCTAAAAAGAGAGAGAGACTAATACTGGATTAAAGACCTAAGCATAAAGTTTTAAACTCCTAGAGGAAAAGCTGACAAGGACTTCGTCAATAGGTCCACAATATGGCCTTTAATGTTTTAACAACTTAGGGTTTTTCATGACAATGAGACACTCTGCTCCTGGCAGCACCAATCTACTTCAAGAGGAAGATGGGTATCGAAGAGGATCCTTATGGAGTTTGATAGTTCAGTGAGGGACCCTGACTCAAAAGTTAAGGTGGACTGGTAAGATGACTCAGCAGGTAAAGGTGCTGGCTGCCGACCCTGATAACCTGAATCCTATCCCTCTAACCCACATGGTGCAAGGGAAGAACCAACTCCTAAAGTCCTCTGATCTCCACAAGTATGTGGTGACAAGCACACTCACCCATACTAAGTAACTAATTTTTAAAACTTTTATACAGGGTTGTATTATATAGCTCTGGATGGCATGTAGTCCAGGCAGGCTGGCCTCCAGCTCAGAGATCTGCCTGCCTCTGCCTCCTAGGTTCTGAAAATAAAAATGTGTGCCAGCACATCTGACAAATAAAAATATTTAAAAAAAAAATAAGGAGAACAGCAATTGAAGAAGGTGGTCTACCCGACTTTGACCTCTGGCTTCCACACATGTGTACCCATCTACACACTCATATGAACATATACATACACCATACACAAAAAAGAGATGAAACTCGCACCCGACTAGTGGATCTGTGTATGTGCCAAAGCATGCACTCAGATTTCAGACCATCGTATGTTTTCTGGAGCCACCTCATGTTGTCTCTATATACACAGGTTCTGCCGCTCAGAACCAAAGCCCTACTAGCCAGAGAGGTTTGAGCACAACCTCACCCTCTGATTGAATATTTAGGTATGCAGACACTAGGTAAACCTCAGAAGGAAGTCAGGCATAACCCAAAACCAAAAGCAGACCACAGAGATGAGTGGATGCAGAGAAAAAGACCTGACTGCCACGTGAGCTGCAAAGATAGAGAGGGCACACTGAACACTCTTCTGGGGATGCTCAAAAGTGTGTGCGCGCGTGCGTGTGTGTGTGTGGGGGGGGGGGGTTATGGGGGGGAAGGGGAAGGGGATAAGGGAGAAGAGCAGAGAGGCAGAGAAAGAAAGAGAAAATGAGAATGAATAAATATGTACGGGAGAAAACCAAACCCTCAGTGAGATTGCCATTTCCCTAGTCCTGAAACGCAGGAAAAGTTCAAGTTCTGGCTAAGCAGGAGAAAGGCACAAGGGAAACCTTTCTCCTCTACTGTGTCTGGTGGTGGGTGGGTAGGGGGTATGTGCATGTACTCACATGGAGGCCAGAGGTCAACCTCAAGTGTCATCCCTCAGGATTCTGCCCCCCCCCAAAAGGCAGGGTCTCCCACCAATTAGGCTAGGCTGACTGGCCACTGAGCCTCAGGGGCCCTTCTACTTCCTCAGTGCTGAGAGTACAAGTGGGCCTCCCCAGGTACTTTCCTGACTGAGCTCTCTCTCCAGCCCCTACTTTACTGCCATTCCCTTTTCTTAAGCCACAGGGACAAACAACCCTGTGCATTTGCAGCAATGGCTAGAGCAGGAGCCAAACTCGGGCTCTTCTGGCTGTGCTTCTCCTAGGTGGTGCCAATGTGGGGATACTTGTGGGAGTATAACACAGAGCAGAACAACTAAATCCAGTCTCCTGGACAGAAAAAAAAAAGGAAAGACAAGCCCCTAGAAAACAAAAATTACAGGAAAAACTGCTGAGGCAAAACTCTCAAGAAAGAACTTTCTAAGCTGGGCAATGGTGGTACACACCTTGAATTCCAGCATTCAGGAAGCAGTGGCAGGTGGGTCTCTATGAGTTTGAGGCCAGCCTGGTCTACAAAGTCACTTCCAGAACAGCCAGAGCTATTACCCAGAGAAAAACAAAAAGAGAGAGAGAGAGAGAGAGAGAGAGAGAGAGAGAGAGGGAGGGAGGGAGGGAGGGAGGGAGGGAGGGAGGGAGGGGAGGGAGAGAGGGAGGGAAAAGAAAGAAGAAAGAACTTTCTGTCCAGGTATTGGGGTCATCCAAGTACTGGACAGACTGAGGCAGTAGGTAGGATCATGGACTCAAGGGCAGCCTGGGCTACACAGTAGGTTTCAGGCTAACCTGAGCTACTTAATAAGACTCTGTATGGGCTAGGGCTGGCGAGACAACTCAGCAGGTAGAGCTTGCTGCCCAGAGTCTGAAATGGTGGAAGGAGAGAATGAACTCCAACAAGTTATCCGCTGACCTCCACACATAGAGTATGATATAGATGCATCCACAAACATATACAAAATATAACTGGAAATGTAAAAAGAAAAGAGATCAAAGTGTTCTTGTTCAGAACAAGGGGAGAGGCTATTTACCATGCATTCGAATGAGTATACCGGGTGGTGGTGGCGCACGTCTTTAATCCCAGCACTCGGGAGGCAGAGGCAGGCGGATCTCTGTGAGTTCAAGGCCAGCCTGGTCTACAAGAGCTAGTTCCAGGACAGGAACCGAAAAGCTACGGAGAAACCCTGTCTCGAAAAAAAAAAAAAAGTCGAATGAGTATACCATGTCCGTCCCCGTAAAAGTCAATAAGCTAACAAAAGTCATGAAATCTGAGTTCCTTAATCTTGAACCCCTTAGCTGTGACTCTGCCTTCATGGGACTTGTGGGGCAAAGGTACACTGTACATAAAGCCTATTCTGCTGATATCCTGGGTGGTGGGTTCCTTTGTTCCTGATGCAGGAGTCTCAGGTCTTTTGCCTGCGTCTGTCAACTTTGGCAGGCTTATTTGCTACTTATAACCAGGGCAAAAGCTCCAGTCCTTCACTGTCCTTAACATTTTCAGCAAGCAGTCCACAGAAAGCCATTCCCATCCATAGTCAGGAGATGAGGCTAGGGGTGTAGCTCAGTGGTAGAACACTTGCCTATTTGCTCAACGCCCTGGGCTTGATCCCAGAAGTGCCAAAAAACAAACCAAAACTCCACCAGCGTGAGGCACCACTCACACCTATCAGAGTGACACAAACAAGCACCGATACTACCAACAGCATTCCTGTACATTCCGAGGGGATGTGAGATAGTACAGCTCAGAGTCGATAGCTTCTTTTCTGGTGTTTTAGTTTTCTGACATAGGGTCCCACTCTGAGGTCTATACTGATGTTAAACTCATAGCAATTCTCCTGCCTCAAGCTCCTGAGTACCGGCATTATAGGTGTGAACCACCATATCCAGCCACATATTCTATAGTGTTTACTCACTGGATCAACAAATATTCTTAATACTGGCAGATACCTGGGCTACTACCATAAGCAAAAGCTCTGTGGATCTTAGTGCTTAACACAGACAGTATATAGCTCAGAGACTGAATGAAGAAACACTATTGAGTATTTTTTTTCTCTTTTGGTTTTTCTAGACAGGATTTCTCTATGTAGCCCTGACTGTCCTGGAACTCTGTAGACTAACTCAGAGATCCACCTGCCTCAGCATCCCAAGTACTGGAACTAAAGGCCTGTGCCACCATCTCCCCCACTTAATAAATTAATCTTGAAAAAAACTAAATTTTATGAACCCACGTTTAAGAAACAAGTGAGATATGTGTATATGAAATCTATGGAACTCCAATAATTGCTGAATAACAGATATATAATGAGATATATTAATTATATATTATATAATAATATCATGATATAATATATAAAATCTTACAGTAACATCAATATGCAAAAACACCTAGGAAATATTATAATAAAAAGTTATGTAACTGATGTAAAAATTACTGATATATAAGAGATGGTGAAAGATATGCCTATACTCCTTGTACTTAAGAGCTTGAGGTAGGAGGAGTCCACATTCAAGATCAGCCTGGACTACAAAAGATAAAAATAAAAATGAAGAAAGCTTTAATAGTAAGGCTATAACGAGTAAGAGACACTGAATAAAATACATATAAAGCTTTAGTAATGACATAGGTTCCAAAATCTATAAATTTACTACAAATGAAAATAAAATTCTTAAAACTTTTTGGAACTTGAAAAATGATCCTATATTTCACCAGAAACAATAAACAGGGCAGTTTTGCTAGGTGATGGTGGCACAAGGCTTTAATCTCAGCACAGAGGAAGCAGAGGCAGATTGATTTCTGAGTTTGAGTCCAGCCTGGTCTATAGAGTGAGTTCTAGGACAGCCAAGGGAAGAGAGAAATCCTCTCCTGAAAAACAAAAAAACAAAACAAAGCAAAAACTCCACAGGATAGTTTTTAATTTTCTAAATTAATTTTCTGAAATTTTTTCCTGCAAATTAGTTAATACAGAATTAACACAGACAAATCACTAAAAAGTACAAAACCTCCAAATGAATCCTAATATGCCATAAAAATAATATTAAAGGAAGGGGAAAGGAATGTTGTAAATAACCGGCCAGCAATCTGACATCCCTCAAAATAACTGGAAAGACCTGTTAAAGAGGCTAGAGAGATGGCTCAGTGGTTAAGATCACTGGCTGCTCGGCAATGTAGCAGGATACAAGATTAACTTGAAAAAGTCAGTAGCCCTCCTGTACACAGATGATAAGAGGGCTGGGAAAGAAATCAGAGAATCAACACTCTTCACAATAGCCACAAATAGCATAAAATATCTTGGAGTAACTCTAACCAAACAAGTGGAAGACTTGTATGACAAGAACTTTAAATCTTTGAGGAAAGAAATTGAAGAAAACACCAGAAAGTGCAAAGATCTCCCATGCTCTTGGGTAGGCAGAATTAACATAGTAAAAATGGCAATCTTACCAGAAGCAATCTACATATTCAACGCAATGCCCAGCAAAACCCCAGCAAAATTCTTCAAAGACCTCGAAAGAACAGTACTTAACTACATATGGAAAAGCAAAAAGCCCAGGATAGCCAAAAGAATCCTGTACAGAAAAAGAACTTCTGGAAGCATTACAATCCCTGACTTCAAACCCTATTACAGAGCTACAGTACTGAAAACAGTCTGGTATTGACATAAGGACAGACAGGGGGACCAATGGAATCGAACAGAAGACTAGGATATCAATCCATACATCTTCAAACCAAATGGAAAAAAAGAAAGCATATTTAACAAGTGGTGCTGGCATAATTGGATATCAACATGTAGAAGAATGAAAATAGACCCATATCTATCACCATGCACAAAACTCAAGTCCAAATGGATCAAAGACCTCAACATAAAGCTAGCCACACTGAACCTTTTAGAAGAGAAAGTGGCAAGTACACTTGAACACAGTGGCTCAGTTAACTACTTCCTAAATAGAACCCCAGGAGCACAGACACTAAGAGAAATAATTAATAAATGGGACCTCATGAAACTGAAAAGCTTCTGTAAAGCAAAGGACACGGTCAACAAGACAAAACAACAGTCTACAGAATGGGAAAAGATCTTTACTAACCCCACATCAGACAGAGGTCTGATCTCCAAAATATACAAAGAACTCAAGAAATTGAACACCAAAAGAACACATAATCCCATAAAAAAAAATGGAGTCCAGACCTAAATAGAGAACTCTCAACAAAGGAATCTAAAATGGCTGAAAGACTCTTCAGGAAATGTTCAGCATCCCTAGTCATCAGAGAAATGCAAATCAAAACAACTCTGAGATTCCATCTTACACCTGTAAGAATGGCCAAGGTCAAAAACACTGATGACAACTTATGCTGGAGAGGTTGTGGGGTAAAGGGAACACTTCTGCCTTGCTGGTGGGAGTGCAAGCTGGTACAACCCCTTTGGATGTCAGTGTGGTGATTCCTCAGAAAATAAGGAAACAACTTTCTTCAAGACCCAGTAATACAACTTTTGGGTATATATCCAAAGGATGCTACAAGGACATGTGTTCAACTAAGTTCATAGCAGCTTTGTTTGTCATAGCCAGAACCTGGAAACAACCTAAATGTCCCTCAATCGAAGACTGAATAAATAAAATGTGGTACATTTACACAATGGAGTACTACACAGCAGAAAAAAATGACAGCTTGAATTTTGCAGGAAAATGGATGGAGCTAGAAAACACCATACCGAGTGAGGTACCCCAGACACAGAAAGACAATTATCACATGTACTCACTCATAGGTGGTTTTTAAACATAAAGCAAAGAAAGCCAGCCTACAAAGCACAATCCCAGAGAATTTAGACAACAATGAGGACACTAAGAGAGACTCACAAAGATCTAATCTACATGGAAAGTAGAAAGTAGAAAAAGACAAGATCTCCCAAGTAAATTGGGAGCATGGGGACCTTGGGAGAGGGTTGAAGGGGGGAAGGGAGATGCAGGGAGGGGAGCAGAGAAAAATGTAGAGCTCAATAAATATCAATAAAAAAAGATCACTAGCTGCTCTTGCTGAGGACCTGGTTTCGATTCCCAGCAGCCACATGGCAGCTTGCAACCACCAGTTCCAGTTCCAGGGGATCTAATACCCTCTTCTGGCCTCCACAGGCACCGCATGCAAGTTGTGACACATGCTGACAAAACATGAAACCCCCACACATGAAACCCAACAATAGAACGTCCAGGCTGTGCTGGGTCATATGAAAACTTGTCTCAAAAATTAAAAACAAGCCGGCGGTGCTGGCACAAGACTTTAATGTCAGCACTTGGAAGGCAGAGGCAAGCGTATCTCTGTGAGTTCCAGGAGATCCTGGTCTATAGAGCAAGTTCCAGGGCAGCCAGGGCTGTCACACAGAGAAACCCTGTCTCCAAAAACCATAAATAAATGGATGGATGGATGATAGATAAAAATAAGATGCTGCAGAGAGGGCTCAATAAGATTATGTTCTTACTGCTGCTGCAGAGGACCTGAATTTGGTTCCCCAAATCCACAATATTTGGCTCAAAAATGCTTATAACTCCAGCTCCAGGGGATCTGGTGCCCTCTGGACTCCATGGGCACCTGCACTGATGGGTACACATAAAAAATATATGCACAAAACTAATGAACTCATAGGGATCCACCTGCCTCTGCTGGACTAAAGGTGTGCACCACCACATCCGACTCTTTTTTCTTTTGTAATGAGGGAAGAGATGACAAAGCTTCCAATTTGTCACACTATGTAACCCAAGCTGGCCTGCAGTCCTCCTAACTTAGACCCCCATATGATAGGACTAAAGATGCCCACCATCATACCTGGTACAACTTAAAAAACTTTCAAGAGAGACAGAAAGATGAAAGACATATATTTATGGAACGTCTATACCTAGAAGCTACAGGAAAATCAAAAAGGAAGTAAAATTTGAATATACAAATTCAAACGTCCATCTAGTTTTTAAAGACCTCACCTGTGACCAAAATAGATGGGCAAAAACAGAGTGGAAAATAGCATTTACATGTGACAATGAGGCATATTCTTATAGAGAGAGACAGTACTAATAAAAAGCCTGAGACTGGTTGGCAGCTGGCAGGACAAGGACACGGGCAGATTCTCTGCAAACTCTGAGCAGCCTTCTTGACACAAGTGGAAAGTCCCAGTGCATGCACCTGACATTCTGACACAGGCCTCCAAATGGGCCTCAGAAAGGTGCCTGCCGTCCCACTCCCGGGGTAAGGCAACCTACTTCCCACAGCCTCTGACACAGCGTTAGAAAACTTTAATTTTTGCTAGTCAACATGTAACCAATGTTATTGATATTTGTCTTTAAAGATTTTATTTTTAACTAGATGATACATGTGCGGGGGCGGGGGATGTCCACGCACACGTGAGTGCAGGTGCTCAAGAAGGCCACAAAAGGGTATCGGGTCCCAGGGGGCTGGAGCCACAGGTTCTCTGGGATGGCGGTGTGCGCTCTTAACCGCTGAGTCCTCTCCTCAGCACCCTACGTGTTATTGGTATTTGTTACCACCTGTACTTTTTTCAAATAAATTAACCACTGATATTCACTGGTTTTATGTCTCTATCTCTAAATTTTCCCTTTGATTCGCAAGAGCTCTTTTTGAATGATCGTTTAGCCTTCTTTTTTTTTTTTTTTTTTTTGGTTTTTCGAGACAGGGTTTCTCTGTGGTTTTGGAGCCTGTCCTGGAACTAGCTCTTGTAGACCAGGCTGGTCTCAAACTTTTATGTTATGAAGGCACCATCACATAAACACATGGCATTTCAAATCTGTATACAGGTTTTATCAACTTCCCCGCCTGAAGCACTCCTTCTAAAAGCAGTATTTCTTGTATACGACTGACGTCAGGTTTCCATTTCACTGTTACCAAACAAAGTATGTAAACACTGCTCTGTCCAAAGATAATCAATCCCGGGGGACACAATTTAGATGGAGCAGAGCCAGTGCAGCGGCATTCTTCAGGACTTCCAGGCAGCTGTGCTCTGCTCAGCCACATCCTCCTCCCGTGAACAAAGTTAGAGCTCTGGAACGCCATTTCTAAGGCTCACAGTTATGCAGCTGTGCTAGCCCAGTCAGCACCTCCTCTCTCAATACTCTCCAGAGAAGCAGCCAGCACTCAGATGGGCAACTGCTCGCCAAGTGTGTAAGCAAACAGACTCGGCTCCACCCGAGTAGCAGTACTTTGTGATACATAGAGCATCTCCACCCCAGGAGGGTTGTTTTCAGTCCTGTCTGACTCAGTTCTGCTTCAGCCATTTCACCTTTTCTCATATACTTCTAAGTCACAGTGTGAGAATCTGAGTTTATCTAGGTCCTAAGCGATGTTACTGGGAGCCACCTTGGATACCACGGCTATAAAGAAAGCACCACAGGTGTGAGGCCACTCATCTCGGCTCCTGACCCCAGGAGGGGGTGCCTTTTTCTTTTTTTCAATTATTTTTATTTTATCCATATTGGTGTTTTGTTTGCATGTATGTCTATGTACCACGTATGTGCCTGGTGCCCACAGAGGCCACAAGACAACACGCTCTCTGGAACTGCAGTTACAGGTGGTTGTGAGCCCAAGTCCTTGAAGATCAACAAGTGCTCGTACAGGCTGAGATGCCCTTTTCTGAGTACGACAGAAGCCTGCCGATCTCCAGCTAGGAAATGGAGAGCTAGAAACAGCGTGAACTATTGGTGTTAAAGGCACTATCCCAAATGCACCAAAGAGCTTCTCAAGTACTTCACTAGGAGGGTCCAGATCCCGGAAAACGGGGAACAGTATTATAAAAGGAGGTGACTCCAGCAAAAGGCAAAACCCAGAATGTGGGGGGGCTGGAGAGGTGGCTCAGCGGTTAAGAGCATTGCCTGCTCTTCCAAAGGTTTTGAGTTCAATTCCCAGCAACCACATGGTGGCTCACAACCATCTGTAATGAGGTCTGGTGCCCTCTTCTGGCCTATCTATACATACAGATAGACTATTGTATACATAAAAAATAAAAAAAAAATTAAAAAAAAACCCAGAATGTGCTTATGGAGGAATAGAGGGAAATTTGGGAAGAGGTAAAAATCAAAGCTTGATGCTTGGAAGGCAGCAGTCGATGAGTGCTTGTCTAGCATGGAAGAGTCCAAGGTTCCGTACAACTTACACTAGCACCCAGGAGGTGGAGGCAGGAGGATCGGGAGTTCAAGGTCATCTTCAGCTAAGCAGTGAATGGTGACTAACCTGAGATACATAAGACCCAGTCTCAAAAAAAAAAAAGAAAGAAAGAAAGAAAGAAAAAAAGAAAAGAGGGAAGAAAGCAAGCAAGCCACACAAGCCTATAAGCCTAACATTCAGAAGGCCAAGGCAGGAAGATATAAGTTTAAGGGCAGCTTGATTTAGCTAGCAAAACTCTTGTCAAAAAAACAAAAAACAAAAAACAAAGGCTGGCAGTGGTAATTAACACATTTATTCTCAGCACACCAGAAGTGGAGGCAGGCAGATCTCTGTGAGTTCAAGGTCAGCCAGGTCTATAGAGTGAGTTCAAGGACAGCCAGGGCTGCTCGGAGAAACCCCGTCCCCAGAAAAACATCAAAAACAAATGATATAAAAGAAGTTTTTAGAGTCTAGTGAGATAGCTCAGTGGGTGAAGGCACTTGCTGCACAAGGTTGATGACTTCAGTTCAATTCCTGGAACCCACATAAAGGTGGAAAGAGAACCAACTTCAACAAGTTGTCCTCTGATCTTCATATGCACTCGCGAATACACACGTACAAATACAGTTTGTATTTTAAAGAAGTTATTGGGGGGCTGGAGAGATGGCTCAGCGGTTAAGAGCATTGCCTGCTCTTCCAAAGGTTTTGAGTTCAATTCCCAGTAACCACATGGTGGCTCACAACCATCTGTAATGAGGTCTGGTGCCCTCTTCTGGCCTGAAGGCATACACACAGACAGAATATTGTATACATAATAAATAAATAAATATATACATATAAAAAAGTTATTGGAAGGGTTGAGTGATGGCTTAGTGGAGCCATCCTGATGGCAAGAGCACTACCTGATCTTGCAGAGGACCTGAGTTCTGTTCCCAGCACTCATATGGCAGCTCACAACTGCTTGTAATCCCAACTCCAGAGGATCTTCTGACCTCCTCAGGCACTGCATCCACATACATGTAGGCAAGACACCCATACACACACAATAAACTTATTTTCTAAAAAAAGAAATTACAGGGGAAACGGAATAAATGTGACGTTAATGTGTGTGTAGCTGGGGGTGCAGTGCAGCACCTGCCTAAAAAGTATGAGGTACTGGGTCTGATCCCTAGCGCGCGCGCGCACACACACACACACACACACATATATGGCTAAAATATGGTATTTAAACGCTGTCTCTGTCACAAAGCATGCTATTTTGTGGGGCGGGTAACAACAAAGTTTTGCAGAAGAGTCAGTGGTTAACATATGGGCGTGAAAGCAATTTTGCCATCTGAATGTCTTCAATAGTATTAAAGGTGATATAGTCATGACTAGACAATATTTGAACTCCACAAACTACACAATTGCCACATTAGGTTCCAACTGTAGTGGCTAGAAAATGTTCGAAGACTGAAACATAATTAATTTGCTACATAGAAGCCAAGCACATCTCAAGACACTAATAATAAAGAACTTTAGTGTTTTTTTCCTGTCTTTCTTTTCTTCCATGGACTGCTGAAGATGAAGGCCAGAGGTCTGTGCACACTATGAACATACAGCATCACTGCACTGCACACCAGACCCTGTGATAGATCTTAGTTAATCTATCTCATTAGCTTTCAGTCCTGTTTCTAGAATTCTCACTTGTTTTATCCTTATTATAGTCAAATCTTCAGTCACTGGTCCAATTCATTCTTCAGGACACATTTAAAAAACAATGTCAAAAGTTGATGGAAAAGCAATTAAGGAGCCACAACATTACACAACTGTATTTAGGCAAGGACGGTCCCATCTACTGTTACTAAGGGTAAATAAGAACAGTCTCCTGGCCACACCAACCATGCTGGCACTCTAGAAATCCTAACTATTATTACTGAAAGAACAAACTGCAGTGACTTACTGGCTATGTACCTAAGATGAGTGGCTATGTTTCCACCTTAAACATAAATCCTACAAGTGGGCTTTTCAAGCTAACAATCTGTGCTGAAGCTGGGATTTCAAAACTTACTTCTAGAAATGAATCCTTACTCTGGTTTTGCTATCCTTTCAGTCAATCTCATGTTCCTGTCAGCCTTTTCTATATAACACACACACACACACACACACGCACACACACACGGAGTTCTGACTGCCCAACAACACGAAACAGATCTACTGAAGATCTTTGTGTGCTTTCCAGACAGCACAAAAGCAAAGCAAAAGCTGATTTTTACTTCTGAGGGTAGCGTGCAGACTGGATCATGTGAAAACAGACCCTTGATTGAAGGGTAAGATCAAAACTCTTGGATCACATGAGGCCAGAAGTAATTCAGCTAAGACAGGAGAGAGCACACAGCCCTCCCAAAGCACACGGAAATTAAAGGGCAGAGCTGAGGAGTTTCTGATTATCTTTCAAGGTCACTAAACCTTTCTGTTCCTTTCTCAACTGGCTGCTGAAGAGCACAGCCACCTCTGTAGCCTTCAGCCAGAAACTTCAGACTCCGGCCCAAGCACTGGGTACAGAGCTGGTCTTGATCCCACCTTAACTCTCCACCTACTCCAAATCACTCATCCACTCACTCATCTCGCTTGCTATGTTAGCAATAGCAGGTTGGGCAAGTCTTCACAAGTCATTAAGAATCCTTTCTGGAATAAGATGTGTTACCAGAGATAGGGTCTACTTAAGAAAATTATGGCATAATACAAAGAGAGTGTCATCCATTAATAAATGTTTCAAGTCCAATCTCTAAAAGCATCTTTAAACTGTGCTCCAAAGTGCCATCTAAACGGGAAGGGGGGGGGACTGCTCTAGCAAACAGCATGCCTAAAATTAGAAAATTCTATATTCACTGCTATAGAGAAAATATTGTCATTATGTATTTTTAGCTTGAAAACACACAGAAAATAGTAAATGTATCCTAAGCAAAAATACCACAAATTATGAGACATGTATGATAAGGTCATATGAAATGCATTACTTTTACACTTAAAAAGGTATATGGTGGCATATACCTTTAATCCCAGTGAGGCAGAGGCAGGCAGATTACTGTGAGTCTGTTCTACACAGTGAGTTCCAGCACAATCAGTACTACAAAGTGAAGACCTATCTCAAACAAACTAACAAAAAGAATAAAAATAAAATATAAAACCAGCACAATTTTCATATAAAGAACCAATGTTACTTTTTAGGTTACAGAAGTGTAAATTAATATAAATAAATACTTTTATCAGAGAAAAAAAACACAGAGCTACCTGTGTACATGCTAAAATCACAAACTACAAAGACATCCAGATTCCCTGAGACTAGAGTTACAGATGGTTGTGAGCTGCCACGTGGGTGCTAGGATTCAAGCCTGGGTTCTTTCCAAGAGCGGTCAGTGCTCTTAACCACTGGGCCGTCTCTCCAGCCCCCACCCCATTTAAAAACTTTAATCCCCACATTTAATTTTAAAATACCATAAATTTAATTACAATGATTACACTGAATGGCAACTCAGCAGACTAGTTTGAAAAGTGATCCATAGACTCTACTTAAGAACCTGGTGTGGTGGCACAGTCTACATGGTAGGGAGTTCCGCGACTGATGGAGGAAGGTCATTGGTTAAGCAATAAAGAAACTGCTTGGCCTCATAGGTTAAAACATAGGTGGGAGGAGTAAACAGAACAGAGTGCTGGGAGGAAGAGGAAGTGAGCTCAGAGGCCATGCTCCCCTCTCCCGGGCAGACTCACGCAATGAAGCAAGTCGCCAGGTCAGACATGCTGTGAATCTTTCCCGGTAAGACCGGTGCTACACAGTTTATTAGAGATGGGTTGATCGGGATATCAGAATTAGCCAGTAAGGGCTAGAGCTAATGGGCCAAGCAGTGTTTAAATGAATACAATTTGTGTGTTGTTATTTCTGGTGTAAAGATAGCCGGGCTGTGGGAAGAGGTCCGCAGTTCCTACTACACGCAACAGCCAGAGGTACTGGGGAGTCCCTGTCTCCAAAACAAACAAAACACAACTTTACTCAGTTCGCTCATTGCAACACTCCCTAAGGTTAGAGCCCTCAAGGCTCTGGCTATTTTCCTGCTTCAGGTCCTTTAACAATCGCCTCTGTATCATTTGACGCCTCAGGAGAAGGTAAACCAGTGGTACAGTACTCGCAGAGCACGTGCTCCAGGTGACCCAATACCCCCTGCCAAGAACACCAGCCAAAGAAGTCCCACCTCAACAGGTAGTGTCCTATGGTTCCTACACAGGGAACAATGCTTGCCCCTCTGATTGTAATTTAGGAGTCTGTTACATCTAATTAACTGATCATAATCACAATCATCGGCTGCCCTGGAGAACAAAAGTCTGTAAAGTATGTTACAGAAACAAGGAAAAAGCACTCTCCTTTACCATCGAAGTTATACTTCCCACTCCAGTGGGAAGAGCTTCATTAAAAACAGAAATCTTGCTGGGCGGTGGTGGCTCTCGCCTTTAACCCCAGCACTCAGGAAGCAGTGGCAGGCAGATCTCTGTGAGCGAGTTCCAGAACAGGCACCAAAGCTACAGAGAAACACTGTCTTGATAAAACAAAACAACAAAAACCAAACAAACACAAAAACCAAACCCAGAAATCTCTGAAAACAGACATGATGCTGGAGAGATAGCTCAGGGGTTAAGAGAAAGTACTGCTCTTGCAGAGGACCCAAGGTTAATTCCCAGCAACCTCCAACTCTGGTCTCTAAGCGCACACCGTGTGCACATACTCACACCCACACACAAATACACGCATACACATAACTGAAAAAAATAAATGCAGCCATCAGAGTCTCCAGCATGCCAGGCAAGTGCCCCACCACTGAGTGATAATGCAGGTCTTCTTTTGCTATTCTGACAGAGTCTCACTAAGCTGTCAGGCTGTCCTGCTCAGGGAATCTTCTACACAGCCTCTTCTTTTAGGAACTTTATTCAAATATTAGAAAATACCAGTTAAGCCAGGCATGGTGGCACATACCTTTAATTCCAGCACCTGGAAGGCAGAGGCAGGCAGATCTCTATGAGTTCAAGGCCAGCCTGGTCTACAGAGTGAGTTCCAGAACAGCCAGGGCTACAAAGAAACCCTGTCTCAAAAAACAAAACAAAACAAAACAACAAAAAACACTGTCTCAAAAAAAAAAACTAAACAAAAAAAACCAAAAAACAAAAACAAATTAGTCAGTGTGATAGAAGTCAATTTCCCTGTACATACTACTTCTCAGTGTTGCCTGCTAAAGGTGATCACAGGTTAAGATTCACAAACCATTCCATTTCCATAAAACTCTCCTTTTTAGCGTTGTAACTGCATTATTAGACTAAGAAAGCCATTTAGCAGCATTTCTACTGACACGCAAGTGTTGTCTGCACAGATAACCTCTACTAGAGATGCTTATCTCACGGCCAATAAAAATGAGTGCCAGGATTTAACTGCACACAGTCGAGATTTAAAATTCTATAGTATCTAGCCAAAGACTGGGAGAAGTTCATGGAGTGTTCTCATGCAGTCAGCAAGTACTTATTGGAACCAATAAATGTCCACTATAAATTGAGAGTGGAGAGATAAAAGTAGATTTCCCGTTATTGGATATTTATAATGGAGCCAATCTTAGTAAATGAGTACACAATTCAACCCAAATACTTAATGACCAGAAAAGACAGCTATGCAAAACAGTACCTAACCCAGCACTACATTGGACACAATCATCTTCAAACACACAGCAACAGCCTTTGTGTGATAGCTGCTGCTTAAAGTTTATCTTAACCGCAGGATGACCTTGCTTCATGCCCTCCCTGGCCCTGTCACCAGCATAGAAAAGCTCCAACTGGCATCTCCGCCCTGCATATTCCATCAACACCCACTCCATATAGTTGGGTGGCCTCTTCTCCTAGGTCCCTGCTCCCCCAACACTTATACATTCACCTGCTTCCAAAATTCCTGCTCCAGATTGTTGGTCTGAATTGTTACAAATTCTTCAAGACTAGGGAGGTATTCCCTGATCCCTTCTTCTACCTTCCACACTTGACAAGGCTGACTTGTGTTTTAATCCTCAGTGCTCCATGATAAAATTATACTGAAATATTTTTGCTACTTTTGTTTCTTTGTAGTGCTGGGGATCAAACCCTGGACCATGCTGCAAACTAGGCAAACACTCCACACTTTCAAGTACTTTTACTGTTTACCTTTGTATTTTTTTTTTTGCTTTTGTTTTATGATTTTTGAGACAGGGTTTCTCTGTAGCTTTAGAGCCTGTCCTGAAACTAGTTCTTATAGACCAGGCTGGCCTCGAACTCACAGAGATCAGCCTGCCTCTGCCTCCTGAGTGCTGGGATTAAAGGCATGCGCCACCACTGCCCAGTGATTTTTTAGAAAATGTTTTAATTTTCATGTGTGAGTATTTGCTTGCATACATGCATATGCACCATGTGTGTGCCAGGTGCCCTTGGAGACCAGAGAAGGATCTGGAGTTACAGACAGTTGTGAACCACCATGTGGGTGCAGGGAACCAGACCTGCAAGAGCAGCCAGATCTCTTAACCACTGGGTCAACTCTCTAATCTAATTTTTTTAAGCAAGTAAAAATTCAAATCCTGACTACATCTTAACTGTCTGATTAAGAATCAGTAAATTGCCAGGAGGTAGTGGAGCACCTTAATTTCCAGCAGAACTGAGGGCAGGGGCAGGCAGATCTCTGTGAATTTGAGGCCAGTCTGGTCTACAGAGCAAGATCAGGACAGTAAAGGCTACAAAGAAACCCGGTCTTGAAAAACAAAACAAATCAGTAAATCTTGGAGACTCTCTTGAGATGTCCACACCCGTGCCCTGCAGGTGTACTGTCCTTTTAAGTGTCTCTCCCTCTCCTTAACACCTGTGCCTAAATCTATAATAAAATTGTTTCTTAATAAATTCCGACTTCATTTTGTCAAAAACAAAAAGCAGGGCTGGGGAAACAGCAAAATCTACAAAGCACTTGCCACACAAGCATGAGAACCCCAGTTCAGATCCTCAGGACCCACTTTAAAAAAAAAAAAAAGTGTGCTTTGTCGGTAACCCCGGCACTTGCAGGCAGGGACTGGGAGATCCTGTAGCTTTCCCGCCTGCTATGGGTCTAGCCAAACCCGGTTACAGGTTCACTGACTCAAAAACCAAGGTTAGTAAGAAACTAAAGAAGATATGCAACATTAGCCTCTGGCCTCCATATTCACACACCATGAACACACATACCAAAAGAAAAGGACAGCAGGCACTGCCCCACACCTGCAATCCCAGCACTTGAGAGGTGCAGGCAGGAGGATTGCTCTAAGTTCTGAGTCTTGCCTGGTCTACATATGGAATTCCAGGCCATCCAGGACTGCATTATAAGACTCCGCCTCTCTCCAAAATTAAATAAATAAGCAAATAAATACACAACCTAGATAGACAGACAGACAGACAGACAGAAAAGCCCCCAACAGTTCTTCTAAAGACTGAAAGGAAACTGGTTAAACTGGTCCTATCAAGCACGTACGTTTAAACCTTAAAGTCGTAAGTAACAAGTGTCTTCTCTCTCATTTTTCTTTTGGTTTTTCGAAACAGGGTTTCTCTGTAGCTTTGGGGTCTGTCCTGGAACTAGCTCTTGTAGACCAGGCTGGCCTCGAACTCACAGAGATCCGCCTGCCTCTGCCTCCCTCCCGAGTCCTGGGATTAAAGCCATGTGCCTCCACCGCCGGGCTATACCAAGCTTCTTGACAAGCCAATTTTATTTGATACTCTTTTTTTTTCTTTTAACTGCGACTGGAGGGCGGGGGTGGAATTTCACTGGGTAACTTAGGCTGGGCTCAAACTAAGTGGCCCTTGCTGATGTTGATGTCGAACTCCCGAGGCTGTTCTGCCTCAATTCCCAAATACTGAGAAAACTGAAGTGGGTGACTAATTGGGTCTTTCTTTTAAAAGTAGTTTTAGGTTTGTAGGTTAAAAGGCCCAACTGTTAACTTTCAGGTAGGGCGGGGGGGGGCGGATTTCTTAACACAAAACCAGGTGATGCTGTAAACTTCTGCTGCCCAACCGTCCCATCTAAACTCCACAGGCTGACGGAGCCTACCGCATCCAGCCCCACATTTCCCAACCACAGAGATTGGTCATCAGCTCTGAGACACAGCCAGCTGCCAGTGACCTAGTCTCCAAGGCGCTTCCCTCTTTGGAGTGAACTTCCGCGAGGGGATGGAGGGACATCCCCTCGGCTCTTCTCAACAGTTCGGCACCAGGGGCTGCCTTAATTCATTTCTTTTCTTTCTTTCTTTTTTTTTTTTACCCCATAAGAGGCTCTTGCTATGTGGCGGGGACTGACCTCAAAATCGCGGCACTCCCCCTGCCTCAGCTTCAGGACTTCTCATTCAGAGACACACATAACCTCGGCCACTACCACCTAGTAGAAGTATTCAAAACCCCGCGCCACAGCAGCCCGCACCGTCCCCGAGAACCCACGCGGGGTCCGAATGTGACCCTCCCGGCCGCAACCCCAGCTCCGAACTCGACGGGACGAGAGCGGCGGTAGACGACGGGGAACGGCGTCCTCCCGTGAGCCCGAGTCCCGCCGAGCTGGGACGAACTCGGCCAAGGCGGAGAGGCCGAGCGCTGAGCTCCGGCGGCCTGGCCCTCCGTACCCGCCCTCCCGCCTAAGTGGCGGACCCGAGCGACCCGGGGTCAGCGCGCGGCCGGACGCCGCCGCCGCTACCCGGCTCCGAGGGTAACGCACCTCCGTAGCCCCCGTCCCTCCGAACCTGGTCCGCGGCTCCGCCGGCGTCCGACAGCCGCTCCCAGCGCCGCTCCAGTCAGTCGGCTCCCTGCCCCGCCCCTGCCCCCGCACGCCCCGCCCCCGGCACCACCGGCACGCGCGCGTTGCGTACGTGTTGCGTCACTTCCGCGACGCTTCGGATTTCCGGGGTCTGGATGTTGCAGCCGGAAAGGATTATTGGTGACCAGAAAGGCTTTGGAGACCACGCTTGGGTTCTTGGCCCAGCGAGTGTCCGCCACTCGCGAGAAGTCGCTGTTCCCCCTGTCATTACTTACTCCGTGCTTTCATCTTCTGCTTGCACTAGCCTGAGGGCGACAGGAAGCCCTGAGGACAGTCGTAGCGAGGAATGGGACCTCCGAGTCTAAGAGGAACCCGTAGTCCAGGAGACGTGTCCCGGATCGTAACGAAGGCGGCCGCCAGAAGATGAGGAGTTAGCAGGGACTAGATAGTCAGAGAAGAGATCAGGGGAGAGATAACGCGGGGCTGCCGGACCGGAAAGATAGATAACAATCCCACTCCACAGTTGAGACGCAACGTCACCGCCTTCGTTATCTCCCCGGGCCAAGAACCGGCCGGATGGAGGAGATAAGTAATAGAAAAGGGGAGGAAAGAATAGAGAAAGAAAGTAAAGAAGATGAGAGCCCTTGAGCCCTACAAAAGATCAACCCGGAACTATTAGACAATCTTCCAGCTCTGGAAAAACCACCCTTCCCGACTGGCTGAATGCTTTTTTTTTCTGTCTCATTTAATGTTTGTCATCTCTTCTGAGTCTTTGTTGTTGTTGTTTCTGGGCACTCAGTTCTTGATCACCTCGAGGAACCCACAGAACTGACACTCCCGGTTTGCCTTCACAGATCTCAGGACTTTAAATGGAAGGGAATTAATCTAAGAGCAACCAGGCTGTAATGCCAGCACTAGGATGGTGGAGACAGAATCAAGAGTTCTCATCCCGGGTTTCTTGGCCTGGGCGACTCAGACCCTCTCTGGGAATTAAAAAGCCAGATGTGGTGACGTATTACTCTAACGTCAAGTAACCCTGTATTTCCCCCACCTCCAAAAAAAAGGAAAGGAAAGCTGTGGGTATACCTTCCTAGCCAGAGCACATGTGGATGATGCAGGAGTTTTGTGTGCTATTGATGGCCCAGTTGTACTTGACACAAGGACCTAGGGTACCAGACATGATCAAATTAGCCTGGGAAAATGGCTCCAAGCCAGATGGGTTGTTTTGTTTTGTTTTTGTTCAGTTTTTCGAGACAGGGTTTCTCTGTGTCACAGCCCTAGCTGTCCTGGAACTCGCTCTTGTAGACCAGGCTGGCCTCCAACTCACAGAGATCTGCCTGCCTCTGTCTCCCGAATGCTGGGATTAAAGGCGAGCGCCACCACCTCCCGGTTTCCAAGCTGGATGTTTAAGGTCTATGAAGATTAAAGACACAGGCACTTGCAGGAGTGAGATGAAGGCAAGTTTTATTAAAGAGGATGGCAAGTAAGATAGCCAAAGAGATAGCTCAGTGAGGAAAGACTGGCCGTGCAGGCTTGGCAACCTGAATCCAAATCCTGGAACCATCATAAGGATGGAAGGAAAGAACCACTCACAAAGTATGTCACATGCATCCACACACAAGAACCATGATTTCTAAAAGTTTAAAAGAGGCAAAGTGAGGGAGACTCCCTATTTACTCCCTATTTACTAGAGCAGAAAAATACCACAGCATCAGCAAAGCAGGGCAGGATTGTTAGCAGCCATCCTACAATTTAGTCTGCTGTAATTAGCTGCATTAGAGGGGGGGAACTAGGCAGTGGTTGCGCACACCTTTAGTCCCAGCACACAGGAGGCAGATACAGGAGGATCTCTGTGAGTTTGAGGCCAAGCTGGTCAAGACAGCCAGGGCTACACAGGGAAACACTCTTGAAAAACCAAAGGGGGGACAGTAATAATGACTAGCATTATATATTGTATATCCATCAGGCCAGCTGACACTGACCTGGCTTCATCGGGTCCCTTGGCTATCTCATACCTGACTTCAAACTTCCTTGTTTCTCATCCCTAGTGTTCGTGGCTTCCTTGCTTAAACTAATCTCTCTGTTTCTCTCTCTGTCTCTTGCTCGCTCGCTCTCCCTTTCCTCCCCCCCCCCACTTGTCTTGTTTGTTTTTTGAGGCACTTTCTCTGTGTAGACCAGGCTGGCCTTGAATTCATCGAGATCCACCTGCTTTGCCTCCCAAATGCTGGGATTATAGGCGTGCGCTACCACCACCCGGCTGGTGCTTGAACTCTTAACAGTCTTTTAAACCTTAGCTCCATTTCACTACAAAATGTGTGAGCAACTTGCAGTTATCACCACAAACCCTTTTCCTTCCCTACCTTTTATAGAAGACTAGCTCCTGCCTGCAGAGGACATAGGTTCAAGCCTCAGAAAAAAAAGAAAAAAAAAGATCTGAGTATAACTGAGACCTAAGAGTTAAATAAGCTAGCCAGTGCTATACAGCATTAATAGTGGGGGCACAAACAGAACCTAGTCTGAATTCCTGTTTCAGGAATGTCAGAGGCAACAGAGCAGTGTTGTCTGCCTTGGAGTGTGTTCTAAAAAGCTACACTTGGGTTAAAGATCCTGTAGACTGATTTTGGAGAGTTGGAATGTTGTAGATCACATCTCAGACCGATTGTCCTTCGGCTTGCTTAACAGCCACTTATGACCCGCTCTATCTCTGGCTCCTTTTGACCGTCGGGTAAAATCTTTGGAATGTATTCGCACATTCCAACCATAGCTTCCACCAGTCCGAAAGCTGGAAATGTCAACAGATGTTTAGGAGCCAGAAGCCTAAAGCAGAGATTTCCCTCACTTTGCTCTAATTCCCTATCCGGTGTCCCCACCAGTGTGTTTGGCATTTCATATATGACTTACTGACTATGAAAAGTTCACATATAATGATGGTGCGTGCCTATAATCCCAATACATGGGAGGCTGAGGCAGGAAGATTAGGAGTTCAAGTTCATCATCAGCTACGTGGTGAGTCTGAGGCCAGTCTTCTCTACATATCTTTAAAAAAAAAAAGTTAATGTAACCACCAGCATAGTGGATAAATACATCATCTGGGACAATCTGAAGGCACTCGAAGGGCCATGGTCACTCACATTTGACTGCAAACACACCCCTTTCCTGTGGAGTGATGGCTGTCCTGTGTCCACAGGCTCGGTACAAGATGCGTGTAGCGCATCCGAGTGCAGTCACCAAACGCCAACCTGAGCTGCAGTCCCTGGTTTCAGGCTAATCATTTATCTCACCGTTTACCTAGTGGGGGTTCCTGGACTCCCCCCTCAGGTTTTCCTTAAGTGCCTATTGTTCAACAGATTATAGAACAAAGGTCCCTCTGGTGAGGAGTTCACTTCTAAGGAACAGGGACAAGGAGATGGCTGACTTGGTAAACACACTCTACCAAGCCGGATGACCTGAGCTCAAACCCTGAGACCCAGATAGTAGAACTGGTTCCTGCAAGTTGTCCTCTGCCCTGAGTGTGGGGTGGCATGCACACGTGCAAGTACAAACATGTGCGCACACAGAAATGTAATGTCTTAAAAAAAAACAGGCATGGTAGTAAACACCTTTCATCTAGCTAAGCACTCGGGAGGAAGAAGCAGGAGGATTTCTCCAAGTTTAAAGCCAGGCTGGTCTACCCGGATATTTCCAGGACAGCCAGAGAAATGGTGAGACCCTGTCTCAAATTAAATAAAATTTTAAAATTAAAAATGAGTCAGGCATGACAGCACACGCTTGTAGTCCCAGCAGTTGGGAGGCAGATGCAGGATCTATATGAGTTCAAGGCCAGCCTGGTCTACAGAGAGAGTTGCAGAACAGCCAGAGCTGCACAGAGAAACCCTGTCTCAAAATGTAAAATAAGAAAAGAAATACTGTAAATTCTAGGTGGTGGAGCCAAAAAGAAATTTACATTCGCTGGTGATGTGTGAGGGAAATGATGCAGGGAAGGGGAAGTAATGCAATGGAGAAATTGGCATCTGGGGCTTGAGTCATAGCCCAAGCTGGTAACACTCGGTGGCTGAAGCAGGAGAATTGTGAGTTGGAGTCCAGCCTTGACTGCAAAACAAGACTCTGTAGGAAGGAAGGGTGGGCGGGCAAGTGGACAAGACCAAGGTCAGCATGGGAAGGAACTAGCTGGAGCATGGGCCCTGGAAGCTCTGACTCATTGAGGCCATTAGTGGAACAATCTACCCTCGTGTCTTATCGCTCCTCTGCCAATTCTGATGTTGCTCATTGATTTAAAGGGGAAATTGTCACACTGAGCACTTTTTGCTCCAGTCACGAATGGAAACCTGATACTAGGTTACTATTTTGTATCTTCGTTAAAGTACTGGCTTAGTCCCAAAATTATTAATCTGGATGGTGTTCATAAACTTTCCTTGCCCTGTCAATTTTTTTTTATTTAATTTGTATGTTTATGGGATTTTGCCATGCAGTGTCTCCAGAGGCCAGAAGAGGGCACCAGATTCTCTGGAACTGGGGTAACAGAAGGTTGTGAGCTGTCCTGTGGGTTCTAGGATTTGAGCCAGGGTCCTCTGGAAGAACAGCCAGTGCTCTTAACCACTGAGTCACCTCTCCAGCCCCCTGCCCCAGCTTGTCATTGGCGATTACGATGTCTGAAGCTCCACATGGTCATGTTTCATCTTACACTGGTGTCCACTGGCCTCCTTTGTCTCCAAATTTGTCTTGGTCTGAAACACAAGCTAGGTAGGAGGGAAGGGGATAGAGAATTATCTTGGAAAGAAAGGCCTGTGGAGTTGGTTTCATGACTTTTCTGGGAAGGCATGGACAAATGTCTCTTCCCCACAGATGGACACAGAAAGCAGATCAAGGACACCATCCCACCTAAGCCTGCCTTACTGACCCCTATGTTTAATTAGCACTCCCTCCATAAGAACAGTAGCATGGACAATTTATGGACAGCCACGACACTGAAGAGCAGACCTCACAGCACACCCTCAGCATTTTTTTTTGAGACAGCATCTGATATCCAGACTGACCCCAAGTTCATTATGCAGCAGAGGTTGACTATGAACTTCTGATCCTCCTGCCTCCACCTCTCTTGTGTTGGGACTCCAGGCATGGATGGGACACCACACCTGGCTCGAGGCCTGTCCTGACTGTGGTTGACATTTTGTAGTCAGTACAATGCACTATTTCTTCCAAAGCCAGAATTCAGGGTCTTGGGAATTAAGGGGACAGAATGCAGAGTGTGGGCCACTAAAGTTTTGCTTCTTGTCCCCATGACACCAAAGTTGGTTTTTTACTATTTTGGATTTGGCCTGATCTCAGTGCCTAACTAGCAGCCCCTGCTCCTATCCTGAGATCACCCTTTAAGGCACACAGCTGTGGAGAGGGACACTGGCCCTCACAAGCCAGCTCAGTTAGGTCTGTAGGAATTCTGCCCGTCTTCTCTCCTGCACACACATTACTCCAGGGGTTTGACGTGGACCTCAGACCAGCAGAGCTCAAGTGTAGATGAAGGGTTCTCAGGTTTCCCTGGTGGTCTTACCTGGTCTGTTCTCAGAACATCAACTCCTGCTTCCTGTCTCCTCGGAATCGCCACAAGCTTCTGCTCGAAGTCGAGGCTTCCCTAGCCCTTTCTTCCGCTCACCCTTCAGACTGCATTTGTATCATGCCAGCTCTGTCTCTCTCAGTGCTGTGATGGAGGGGACACAGTGGAGAGGCGCGCAAGTGTCGGTTTTAGGGTACTATTATGTTTGTAGGAGGCGATGATAAGAGAGAGGAAGTCTCCAGATTCAGGTGAGGAATACCATTTGCTAGGCAAGGCATGGAGTTGGGAATCGGCCTGAGGCTGTGCTGTATCGTGTCTACAGCTTGGCTGGATCACTGAGTGAAAGTGGAACCATATGGAGATAGACTGCTCAAGAGCAGAGGTCACAGGGTTCTTGGGGGTGAGCTAGAGAAACTCAAACTGATTCCAAAACTTTTGGGAAGACCGTGGCTAAAAAGGTGGGCCAGTGATTAAGAGCATTTTGTTGTTCTTACTGAAGACCTGGGTTCAGTTCCCAGCACCCAGAGGATCCCGCACCTTCTGGTCTTCCTGGGAATGGCATGTCTGTATTTATGTGCACTGCCTGGCATCTGTGGCGGGCAGAAGAGGGTGTCAGGTCCTCTGAAACAGGAGTTATAGACAGTTGTTGGCCTTCATGTGGGCGCTGGGAACGGAACACCCTCTTTTGGCTTCTGGAGGTCTGAGGTATACATGCAGTACATAGATGGACGTGTAGGCAAAACTCATCTGCATAGAAACATTTTTAAAAGAGGAAAATAAAAGCCAGGTGGTGGTGGCGCACACCTTTAATCCCAGCATTCAGGAGGCAGAGGCAGGTGGATCTCTGAGTTTTAGGCCAGCCTGATCTATAGAATGAGTTTTGGGACATTGAGGGCTATACAGAGAAACCCTGTCTTGAAACAACCCCCCTCAAAAAAAAAACAACAAAAAAACCCCACCTGGAATCAGGCATGATGGTGCACATGTGTGATTCCAGCATGCAGGGGTTGGGGAGTAGAGGCAGGAGAAGCCCTGCAAGTTTAAGGCTAGCCTGATCTATATAGAGTTCAGTCCTAGCTGAACTATATAGTATGGCAGAGAGGAGTAAAGAGCACCCACATAGACATGACAGTAGTAATACTCAAAGCTGAGGAAAGCAGCCTAGACAAGATTATAAAGCAGGGTCAGTCAACACAGAAATGTGATAGTTATCAACGGGTTGTCTCTCAGCAGCAAATTCACCTTTCATTGCCTTTTTTAGAAGACGGCAATAGAAACAGAAATGGGAGACCTTTCGATTTTTATAAAAGGGATATTCCTCTTTGTCGGTAGTGGGCGCTGGTGAGCCACGGAAGAGTTCAGGCATTTATTTGCCTTCGTGGAAATGCATGGTCCAGCAACAGCACCATTGGCCAGCACACTTCTCCCGTGGTTTTATCTGAAGTGCCCCCCCCACCCAAGCAAGCACCCAGGGACTTCTCTGTCACTCTATAAGCCATGGCCGTGACTTCTCCAACAAGAACTGAGCCTCAGTTTGGAGGGAGAAAGGAATTTTTCCTTTGACCTCTAACCCAACTCTAGGTAAGGCTTAAACTTCCTTACAGTCCTGACCCCTAAGGATAGGCCTTGACATTTTATATGACTGGGCATACGGGTATGTGAAATAGGTACACAAGTCAAATACTTCCTGAAAATAAGTCATTAAAGAATTTATTTTAGGGTAATCCTTTGGTGCAGATATACAATTTTATCATCATTTATAAAAGACAAAGGCAAATTTGCCTTCTAGTAAGATGAACAAAGAACTAAATCTTAGCTGACTATTCGATGCTGCAAGACAGAGCATCTCCAGCGGCATTTCAGAGCTAACTGATTTTGTATAATCCTCAGTGCTGAGAACGCTGCTTCACATGCATGCATAGCACAGAATGGAGGGATGCACAGGTTTATTTAAGAAATTGTAGCAGGGCCAGTGAGAGGGTCCTCCTGAGAACCCCAACACGCCGACAGTCTTCAGGCTGCCCCTGACCCCATGTGCTGAGGTGCAAGTGTGCCCGCACCCAGTGAATGAAGTCAAAGCAAACACAACGGCATTGGGGTCTGAATGCGTGTGGTGGCACATGCCTGCAATCCCAGCTACCTGTGAGGCTAGCCTAGGCTACATGAAAGGCCTCACAAAAAGAGAAGTTTGAGGTAGGAAGAAGGCTGCGGCTGCGACACGGAAGCCACGTGTTCTGTCCCCAGCACTGTATAAACTAGGAAGGTGGTTCATGTCTGTAATCCAGAAAGGAAGCAGAGGTGGGAGATTAGGAGGTTTGCTTTGCTTTTTTTTTTTTTGGAGGGGGCTATGTCCTTTTTTTTCTTTTTCTTTTCTTTTCTTTTCTTTTCTTTTTTTTGGTTTTTCGAGACAGGGTTTCTCTGTGGCTTTCGAGCCTGTCCTGGAACTAGCTCTGTAGACCAGGCTGGTCTCGAACTCACAGAGATCTGCCTGCCTCTGCCTCCCGAGGGTTGGGATTAAAGGCATGCGCCACCATCGCCCGGCGCTATGTCCTTTTTTTGAGACAGGGTTTCTCTGTGTAACAATCCTGGCTATCCTAGAACTCGCTCTGTAGACCAGGCTGGCCTCGAAGTCACAGAGATCCACCTGCCTTTTAAAGGTGTGCACCACCACCGCCCACAAAAGAATAGGAGTTACTGATCATCCTTGGCTACCCAGTGAGCTTCAGCCCTGCCTGGGATACATGAGACCCTGTCTAAAAACAAATTAATGGTGAGGTATGATGGATCATAACTGTAATTCCAGCCTTCAGAAGACTGAAGCAGGAGGATCGCCATGAGTTCCAAGCCAGTCAGGGAATGTGAACCTGTATCAACAAAAATAAATATAAAATAGAGGAAGGTGCCAGGCGGTGGTGGCGCACGCCTTTAATCCCAGCACTTGGGAGGCAGAGGCAGGCGGATCTCTGTGAGTTCGAGACCAGCCTGGTCTACAAGAGCTAGTTCCAGGACAGGCTCCAAAACCACAGAGAAACCCTGTCTCAAAAACAAAAAAAAAAAAAAAACAAAAAAAAAAATAAAATAGAGGAAGGTGTAGTGAGACCTACTTGCCTGGAATATGGAAGCAGGAAGATCCGGAGCTCGAAGTCACCCTTGGCTATACAGCAAGTCTGAGGCCAGGCGAGGCTATGGGAGGGAAGCTCAAAACTAAAACAAAACCCGAACTCAAAATCAAATCACAGGCTCTAACACAGCAGGAGATTCCTCTAGGTCATGCTCTGTGGAAGGGGGAATCATATCGTGGAAGGCAGAACACTCTAGAAAATTTGCACAGAATCTCCTTCCGGTTTCCACCCTCGAGGCATGGAGTATTTCTGGATGGTTCTGAGTCTTTCACACAGTTGGCTGGATTTTCCTTTGGCACACAAATGCCCTGTTTCCATTTGGTGGTAGGTGGGAGAAGATTTTTAATGACACGCCGTGGACCTTCGGTGTCTGTTAGTGACGGCTGGAGGCAGGCCTGGTACCTGGCTGGGTATTGGCATGCAGTCACAATCCCACTGTCTCTAGAGGCTGGAGCAAGAAGAGTGTTCGATTCCACGGGTTCAAAGCTAGCTGGGAGACTTGGCACTACTGAGCGGTAAAGGAGCCTTTCAGAGGTAGGGCCTACCAAGGGGCATTAGGTTCTCAGCCTTCCTAACCCTATGACCCTGTAATGTAGTTCCTCAAGGTGTGGTGGCCCTCCCCACCCCCAACCATAAAATTATTTTTGTTGCCGGGTGGTGGTGGCGCACGCCTTTAATCCCAGCACTCGGGAGGCAGAGGCAGGCAGATCTCTGTGAGTTCGAGGCCAGCCTGGTCTACAAGAGCTAGTTCCAGGACAGGAATCAAAAAGCTACAGAGAAACCCAGTCTCGAAAATCAAAACAAAAAAAAATTATTTTTGTTGCTACTTCATAACTGTAATTTTGCTACTGTTATGACTCGTAATGTGTTTTGAATCGTAATGTGTTAGGAATCGTGTTTTGTACTGTTATGAATTGTATTGTGTTTTCCTCTGGTCTTGGGCAATCCCTGTGAAAGGGTCATTTACCCTCAAAGGGGTTGAGACCCACAGGTTGAGAACCTCTGTTTGAGATCCCTCAAGACAGATTCTAGGGCCCTGATCTCTTCTCCTTCCCAACCATGTTGTGAATGGCTTTGCTCCACCACAGGCTCAAAATCAATCTTTTCTATGAATTATCTCTGGTAGTTTTTATATTTTATTCATTCATTCATTCATCCATCCATTTGAGTGTGGACATGTGAAGTGCATGTGAATGCAGGGGCCCAAAGAGGCCAGTACCCAAGATCAGATCCCTTGAAGCTAGGATCACAGGTGGTTGTGATCTGCCCGACATCTGTGCTGGGACCCAAACTAAGGTCCTCTGGGAGAGCACGATGCGCTCCATCCCAGGTAGTTTTTGCAGAACACGAAGTTGATCCCAAGGTGGATCCCAAGATCTTTGGATGCTTTTTCTGAACAACTGTGTTCCGGCAGAAATCCTTGCCATTCAGTCGTTAAGCCACCCCAAGCTAAAGGCTACTCTGGCTGTGATTTTATATTGGGGAGTGTGAGATTTTGGAAGAGGAAGTACAGTTCTGGCTACTGGATCAAGTGGGTAACCCCAATGTATGAATTCTACAGTAGCATTGTCTTCACTGAAGGCAGAAATGAAGCATGTTAGCCCCCAGAGAGTAAGAGCCCCCCAAAGTGACTGGGGGAGAAGCAGCTGCTCAGGTTAACAACCTTCATCCGCTTCCTTCTCACACATGGGCTTTGTTTCGAGGTCACATGAGAGGAAGGTGGCACGTGTCTGTTATTCCAGCACTTAGAAGGCAGAGGCAGGGGGATTGTTGCAAGTGTGAGGTTGGCCTGGGCTCCACAGGAAGCTCCTTTCTCAAACAAAACACCTATCAAGCAGGGATATAGAGAAGTGAAATAGGAAGAAGGAAAAGGAGGGAGGTGGGGAGAACGAGCGAAAGAACATGACAGGCTACAAAGAAGTGAAGGAGTCCTGCTGTAAATAAGACAAACCAAAAATGAACTGGTAGGTAAATTCAGTCAAGATGCCTCCACTAAGCCAGAGGTCCGCACAGGAGGGTAGAAAGCCTGGGTCTAAGGCCACGAGCCGAAGCCAGACCTGGAGCAACTGAGCATGGAGCTCGGCTCTTCCAACCCCACAGGTCCCTGGAAGAGAGGCCATACCCTGAGATAGCCCCTCACATGTGAAATGCCCAGTGTGTGTGTGCAGTTAGCTCCAGAAGGCTGCAGTTCCACTAGCGCAGGCTTTCCCAGACCCAGGGCCCAACCAGCACGCCATCACTAAACAAGGAGGTCATCCTGACCTCGCCGTCCCAGGACAAGGCCTTCCTCCACCTCAGACACTTATCTCAGTCACAAGGACAGTCAATGTCAAGGTGGGACCCACAAGTGACCTCAGAACTCGGGAGGCCGAAGCAGTGGAATTCCAAGGTTAAGGCCATATTAAGCTCCATGCTTCAAAAGAGAAAGAGAGGGGCTGGAGAGATGGCTCAGCGGTTGGGAGCACTACCTGCTCTTCCAAAGGTCCTGAGTTCAATTCCCAGTAACCACATGGTGTCTCACAGCCATCTGTAATGAGATCTGGCGCCCTCCCTCTTCTGGCCTTCGGGCATACACGCAGACAAAATATTGTATAAATAAATAAAAGAGAAAGAGAAAAATTTAAAAATGGCTATAAATTGGGGGGTTCTTTAATGTTCTGAGTTTAAGATCTCCTTCAATTAAGAGTCAGGGTTTTCAGAGACTTGTACCAAGTAGAGCTGACTGAGCAAAAGAGAATAATACTGTGTGATACTGGGTGAATGAAGAGGTGGAAAAGATGGAGCGAAGAGGTGTGTGTGTGTGTGTGTGTGTGTTTTAATTGGGAGAGGCACTGCAGGGGGTGGGAGGATATGGAGGAACTGGAGGTGAGTGGAATTAGTTTGCATGATGTAAAATTCCCACGGGTTCCTGTATCAAAGAAGCTGTCATATGTGCCTTTCAAGGTTCCGTGCTTAGGCCCCAGAGGCAGCTACTGATCTGCACGAGGGAGCCTGGCTCTGCCCTGTGGGTTCACCCGGAAGCTCATTTCCAGCGGCTAAGGTGTCGCATCACCAGCGGGCCAGGGAAAACGCTCAGCAAGGGTGAGGCACAGCTTTAGTTAACAGACGGACCAATCAGAGATTTGAGGGAAGCAGAGATTAGTGGTTCTCAATCTTCCCAATGCTCCAACCCTTTAGTACAGTTCATGTTGTGATCCCTAACCGTAAAATGTTCATTGCTACTTCCTGTGATTTTGCTACTGTTATGAATCGTAATGCCAATATCTGATACATGCATGATCCCTGTGAAAGGGTTGTTTGACTCCCCCAAGGGGTCGCAACCCACAAGTTGAGAACCATTGTACTAGACAGTTGTGCAGCCCAGAGACTTCAGAACTCATCTGCATGGTTAATCCAGGAAATGATTCCAAGGAGTGTCCTGATGAAGTTAGCCAGGGAGGTGCCACACTCTGCTCTCAGGAAAAACAAATTCCACTCACTTCCTGGGGGGTCTTGGACTTAAACACTCAGGCTCATACATGCTTCGAGCCACTATTTCTCCCTTGAAAAAGTGGTGACTGGACAGAGCGTTCTCCCCTGGGCACTTTCAACAGGGACTGAGCGGTGCTTGTACTGGCGTGGGCATGCTCCTGTCTGAGCTCCCATAGGGCCTTCTCAGGGTGACTTCCCCTCAACTCCATTAGCCCAGAAGTCCAGCACTGGGGTTATTATTTTATTGTGGCATCCCCAAACACCAGATCTAAAGCAGTGGTCAAGACATTTGCTGGCAAAGCGGAGACGACCTCAGTCAGTAAAGCAAGGCACAGCACCCAGGTTCTAGTTCTTGATTTTAATGTCATCCAACGGAACCGAGGCTCTATATGCAAGAGTAGTCACAAACAGGTATGCTATTGAACACAGGAAGTGTTATAGTCAGTACACAAAAACAAAATTATGCAAATGAAGACAATGGATCCAGCTGACCTCCCACACTCAGGCCATGTCTGTTCTGACACCCAATCTGTTCCCACACTCCCAATCTAACCCTCCCCACTACAGACATTTTCCCCCAAAATTGCCTCCCCAAATGTCTCTTCCATCCCAGTTCCCAACATCTTGCCTTTAGATAAGGGAAGGCTCCCTTAAGAATAACGGGCATCCCCTCCAGGCAAGAGCCTGCACCGAGAGAGCTTAACTGTTTATATTACAATCAAATATGGTTTAAAACTATGCAGAAGGACACTTGACATTCTTCCTAGGATCAAAATGCTTTGTGGGAAAAGTGTGCTGGGTGACGTCTGTCTCAGGACTCAGCCCGGCATCACACGACACCTCCCCCCTACCCCGCTCCCCACTGGCTCTGTGTTGCAGGTGTGTGGTAGTCCTCCAGAGAGCAACTCAGAACTTGATCAGCCCAAGACACAGAGTTCAGGCAGTTAGTTCCCAGACAGCCCAAACCCCAAGAGAAATGAACAGGAGGGTCCAGAGTATTGTTGGCTTTCAAGTGTTGGAAGTACTGGGCAGCCAGGTGAGCACACAGAGAAAGGTTACGGATGGTGATGGTTCCTTTATTAGATCAGTAACAATGAACCCCTCCCCCCCACACACACCTTGGAATATTTTGTTTCAATGTGGCTCTCCCTCAGTCTTCTCTGCCTCGACTCTAACGCTGCACCATGTGCCGCTATCAAATCTCTCACTGTCCCGACCAGTGAGCATGTCACCCAGGAGAAAAAGTGCCCAGAGTCAAACAGGAGGGAAGCTCAAGGCTAGGCACTTGGGTCTGCTTCAGCAACAACTGGTCTCATTCACACCGCGAAAGGCATTGACAAGGCGCACAAATCATTTTGAGGATGGACCTCTTGTGGATCAAGGAAAAGCTTTCCTTGCAAATCTTTTGGTATGGGTCTAAGCAATTGCAAATGGAAAGGGATCAAACGGACAGACGGAGGTAATTTCCACAGACATGACCCCTTCATTTGGAAGCCATCCGCAGCCACCACGTACAACAGCGTATTTCAGAATAAGCTCAGCTTCTCATTAGAGAGGGCCGCCAGAAGAGGCTGATGAATTCTTTTATTCCATTTAAGAAAAGCTCCAAGAGAGTAGAAGGTGAGTGTAGAGCCCCAAAAATCAAAGATATAGTTTGACATGATGCTTGTCTTTTTTTTTCTTTTTTTCCTTTTTTTTTTTTTTTTGTGGTGCTGAGAAGGGAACCTAGGGCATTGTGCATAGTAGGTAGGTGTGTTCTCTTATGAAACCACACCCCAGATCCCAATATATATTGCTTTATTTCATATTTCACTAGTCAAGGGAAAATTATAATAAATATATTTTATAGTACAAAGAAAAGTTTCTGTGCTGCAAGAAAGTACAGAAGTCACTGGCTTAAAAAGGGTTTTGTTATTTAAAAAAAACACATACACACAAGAAGATTTGGCATACGGTCTGCCCTAATATTGCAAACATCAAGTCAACTATTTAAAAAATAATAATAAAGGAATTGAAAGGGGAGGGGAGGGAATTCTGAGCTGGTTATCTAGTGCCCCTCCTCTGTCTGCTCCAGTGGCCTGGAACATTCTCTTGCCACAGCGGTACAAAACCTATCATCCTGAGAATAAAAAAGGAGACGGAGAAACTGTCTCCAGGAAGTACAGAGACAATGTCTTTCCCCAGCATCTTTGTATTAAGCAATCAGTCTGGGCCTGGTTTTGAGCAGATCATTTTTCCCTCTGTCTTATATTTGTGGACTCTAAATTTCCAAGCACTGAAGGACTCTCTAGCAGGAAGAGAAAGGGTCCCAGGCCTAGTTACTAGAAGTCCCCCGCTCAATTGTCAGCTCTCTGCTGATATGGACAACATTCTCAACAGTGTGCTTCACTAACAGTTTAAAAATGGGACGATCAGTTCTTCACTCCATTGAGCACTGGCATTAACACTGACTGCCCTAGTGTTCCAACTTTCACTTCCAGTCAGGTTTAAGATGCATCCTTGACACGGCAAAATCAAAACCATTTGGGGGCAGATCCCACTTCTCATTCTCCAACCCAAGAGGACTTCGAGCTGCATAGCATATTCAACTTCAGGACACAACCAGTGGAATCCTTCACACCGGGCCCCAGAACCCACTGAACTATGACTACAGATAATCCGCGCTATACAGGCTGGGGTTGAATTAGGGGACTTATTGGACAGCTGCCTGTTGACTTTGCACACCCAGCATCCCTAAGAAGGAAACTCGGGGAATTTTGAGCAAAGGGCAGCCAGACGTTATCTTGAACAGCACAGACTGGTTTTCTGCATCTTAGAAAATAAGACAACCAGCAACTTGACTGAATTTTGTCTTGACACAGGGCTTGGCAGCTGAACACAACAAGCCCTCTTAGCTCTTGCCAGCAACCATAATGAACATTGGAAAGTAGGGCAATTTCTTTCTTCCTGTAGCCTGGTTTTTACCGAAGCTAGTTGTAGGTGAGAGGGCATGCCTGGAAAAAGTTCAGTGCCAAATACCCGTTCATGCTGAGCAGGGCCTAATACAACATTCCCAGGGTTGGAACACTCCCGGGTTCATGATGGTGATCTCTGGGATCACGCAGGCCAGCTTTACCTTCAAATTCATGTTGATCCATCAAGGAACCAACGTGGAAGCGGGGCATGATTCTGCTAGCAGTATTTCCAGTCCGGTAGCCCAAGGAAGATGCTCAGGTCTCTTGACGGTTAAGACTGTTTAGACCACATCTTCCGCAAAGAAGGCAATCAGATCACTCTCTACTCTTGTCTGGACAGTAATGGTTCAAGCAGAGGTTGACATTTTCAAGCTCGCATTGCAGGAGCTGGCCAAGAATATGCTCCATCCGCACGGAGTCTCAATCTCTGAGGAGTCAACAGCCTGGAACACGGACTGTTTCCCCAGTTGTCAGCCGTTGCACCGGGCACAGCTACGGCTCGTGGTGGTACTCTAGTGGGTGTTACTGTTGGAGAACAATACCAGCAATTCTGACAAGCCACCAGGAAGGCTGAGAGACGCCCAAAAAAGCATGCTGAAGAGCAAGAGATAGACCAACTAGACCTTGATCATGCTGAACAGGGAATCCTGGTGGACTTCCATAAAAAAAAAAAAAAACCCTAAAAACCACAACATTGGACATCAAGGCAGAGATGACGCTTGCAGCAAAGAGGGGGAAAAATCCAACAACTTGCAGCTTTGGTTCACACTGCAAATCAAGGGAGCCCAACACCTCAAGGCTCTTCTATGTCAGCACCCCAGCAGCCTGCCCCTTCGAATACCTCTACTAGGGGCCCAGATGATCAGGAAACCAGTGCCAGGGAGTAAGGCCTCCAACACCTGGATGATTTAGCTGCTGGAGATAAAGATCCAATAATAACCCATGGCAGAGATGTGCAAGACCATGATCCCTCTTTTCAGATCTTAGATGCAAGCTCAGATGATGAGTATGAAGAGGACTATGGCTCACTCATTGCCACTCCTGGTTTTCTGGTTGGACCTCACTGGTCACGCAAGAGCCCAGTTGATGAGACTAAGCAACCTGAAGAAAGAAGCTCCCAAAACGACTCAGTGGACACTAGTCAGCAGACACCCCAAGATCAAGCTTTTCCTATGAGACAACAGCAACAACCTCGGGGTTGCAGGAAAGCCCAGATGCTTCAGGGCAAAAGCTTCCACCTGCTTTAACCAGGGAAAACCTCACTGCAATCCCTGAAACCGGATAGAGTTGGACCCATTCCTACTTCATTGAGCCACCACCTCCCCCAGTCTATCCTTCTTTGGACATTGACAAGGAAACATCTCAATCACCCCAAGTAGATCCTTTAGAAATACCCTAAAGTCCCCAACTGGTGCTCCCTCAGTAACACCCAACTTGACAACTGAGTAGATCAGTAAAATGGAACAGGAGTACCAGAACATAATGGCCAATGAAGGCCTCTGGGCGGGGCAATTGTTTCACCACAGGTGAACTGGTAGACCCAAGGATTTCCCCACTTCGAATGGAGCCATTCTCCAGTTCCCAACAAGCCTAACAGGGGCCACTGCTCCAATAAACAATCAAGAAGGGTGGCACTTTGGGACAGATGGGACCATCGCCATGGATGGGCAAATGCTTTGATGGTCTGACCTTGACCTGCAGTCACGACTTGTGTATATTGCATTGATTATTCATAAATTCCCACAAAAGGAACTTAACTACCTCCATATTAATTGGTCTTACAAGGTGAGTCCATTTCTCAGGGATAATTTTGCAACCTCAGGGACAGAAAACCAGAGTTTCAAATATGTTTCTTGCCCTGTTTTCGTCATGAAGCTAATGGTTTAAAGTTAAATTTGTATATTCTGAGTGAGTTAAGCATGAGTAGTATGTTGTAATGCAAACAGCTGGCTACTCTGCAAACTCTGTTTATGTTATTAAGAAAAAAATGAACACAAGAGCCAGGTGTGGTGGGACATGCCTATGTCCCCCAGAGCTTTGGAGGTAGAGGCAGGAAGGTCAAGAGTATAAGGTTGTCCTTAGCTATAGAGCTAATTTGAGGCCAATCTGGGCTACATGAGACCCTGTCCACAAAATAAAAATAAAACCTATTTAAACAAAGAACTTCTTTGCTAAGACAAGGCCAGAGCCACGGTGTTGGGCTAAGAGCCAAGCAGGGGCTTCATGACCCCAGAAGATCCTATTGTTTGCTGAGGACCACAGAGAGAACTCTATCCTGGAAGACGGCTGCTGCTCCCTTGCTCTTGGACCTCAGCCTCTACCTCTGTTACACTCAGAGTGAAGCACAAGGTCAAAACCATGTGTTCTCCCAGGAGCCCCGGAAAGTCACCCCCTCCACCTGCACTGAGAAGTTCAGCTCAGAGCCCAGGGCTTGGCTTTCTGGTCCTCTGAGGCTCATGGATACCTCTAACCCCCAAGTGTCTGACTGGACCACTCTGACCTTACAGGACTAATATTGGGGGTGCTGCCAATTCCTTATATATATCTATTTTTTTTTAAAAGTTTAATTAAAAAAATACTATCCAGAAACCGTCAAGGATACCTACGATTACATAGAACCCATTGTGCAGTGTGGACATGTAATGCTCTCAGAAGAGAGCTACACATCTCTCTCTTTGGGGGCTACATGCTGCACCCTGACCTCTGAGCAAGAAATTATTGTGGACTGTTTTCTCTTTTTGAAGCAGGAAGTAGAACACACACATTTACTACAATCATCTTCAGCTCCTAGGATGGCCGTGCCTCCACCTGGGACTTACTTTCCTTTCCCTCAAGCCCAAACAGTAGATTCCAAAGAAAGAGAGTTTCCGTGCCAAAGAGGTTCACCACACTGGATCCTAACACAAGACTTGGCAGCAAGCCATGATCTCGGCCTCTGGAGGGATGCTACATGTTATGAGTTCCTAGACTCCCTGTCTGCCTAACTTGGGGAATCTTTGGAGAGAACCTTTGAAACCTTCCAGTCCTATAAAGAGTATAACTCTGCAAAGAATGCAAAGCCAGAGCTCCAGGGCATGGCTGTAAACATTGTGGTTTTCTAAGGCTCAACTGGTACATGGCTTTGGCAGCTGTGGTTAATCTCAAAGAGAAGGTGACAGGCATGTTCTGGAAGTGCGGGACATCTGTTTCCACATCCTAAGACAAGGTACTATAGTCACTGGAAGAGCAAGGAGCACATTGGGGAGAAAAGGACTCTTTCTTCTTTGGCCAGGGCTACAGGGTGGACACTTGGGTAAATCCCCTACCACACTCCTTATTCTGACTGACACACTGAGCACAGGAATGTTCAAACAGGGTGAGGAAGTGATTGACACCTTCATCAGCGACATGGCTCTAAAATGGGCAGATGCTCTCTTGCAAGGTGTCAAGAAGGTATCAAACCTCTCCGGACTTCCGATGATATCCCCACTAAATTCTGTGGCCTCCAGTGAAGACTCCATGCCTCGAGGAAAAGATGGGGTGAGTGCAGATTGAGTCCCCAAGGTAGACGAGCCAGGGGGGCTGCAGCAGCACCCGTGCCTTTGCATCTGTGCCTCAGCACACTGTCCTCACCTCAGGAGGTTCGGGGACAGTCAGCAGCTCCTCTGGGGATCAGATTCCCAGAGCCGCCCGAGAGGATGGACACCTCTTTCATGGGACTTGGCTACTGGTACTCACCACCATGTGATTTTGAACTCATAGATGGGGCGTTTGCAGTAGTAGTGGTTGACAAGGTGCTTGTCACACACCCCGATGCACTGGTGATCCACTGTGAGGCCTTGGGCTGAGAGGTCCGTGACCAGACAGTGTAACAGGTCATATACATCAGCCACTGCCTCCCAGGGCCCAAAAGACACATCTACTTCACAGTGGTGCTCAAAGAGCTGTCCGTCACTCTCACTCCGCTCAAAGCGAAGAGAGTTGAGGAGGGGACACTCATAGGGGGTGATGGGCATCTCTTCCTTGAAGACACAGACTTTGAGCTTGGCAAAGCGGGCCTTCCGCTGTACTGCGCGCAGCCGGGCAATCTCCACAATCCGCTCCAAATGGTCTATAGAGTTTAACACAACAGCCGTCAAGGGGCAGGGTGGAGTAGGAGGGAGAAAGAGAGATACAGGCAAACAAAAAGGGACAGACACCTAGTGACAAGATGCAGAGGGGAAGAGGCTGATTTCATGAGGGGACTCCATGGGCTCAGCAAGGGCACACTTCAACAAGGCCCACGGTATTCCAAAGCTAGGAACCCCACACAGGGTGAGGGCTATCCTCTTGAAATGTTATCTAGCTGCTGGCTGTCCTGAGAGGACTGTGGGAATGTACGGGAGATGTCCTTCCCAAACTTGAAAAGTCCCAGCGTTACTGAAAGAGGGGAACATTTTCTCCTAATCTGGATGAATTCTGGACCCACCCACTTTTGGGAAAGGCCTGGAGTTGAAAGATGCCTTGCAACCCCTTTCCCCAGGTGTGTAGGGCAGCTGATCCCTCACCTTTGTAATAGGGCATGAGCCCCAGAAAGGCCTGGCGCACTTTCTCGCCCTTCAGCGGCTGCATGTTCTCCAGCTGCTCCAGGAGGGGCCCAATGGCGTAGTACTGGGCCTCTTTGTGCACGGCTCGCACATGCTCCCGGGGTGGCAGATCCCCTGAGCGCAGGAAGTTCAGCACATCTCTGTGCAGGAAAAAGGGTGAGAAGGAGATAAGGATCATGGGGGTGGGAGGTGAGTGGGTGGGGCTGTCAAGGTGGCTGGAGAAGAATCTGGGCCACATTGTCAGCTGTATAACTTTGGTACGTGAACTTGGCCTTTGTGTGCCTTGGGTGTCATCACGTACAAGATGAAAGAAAATAAGAAAAGTACCTCACAGGATTGTGGTGGTGCACACCTTTAATCCCGGCACTTGGAAGGTGGAGGCAGGAGGATCCCCTTGAGTTTGAGGCCAGCCTGGTCTACAGAATGAGTGAGAAAACCTGTCTTTTGAGCAACAACAAAAAGCTCACTCATAACATAAGTGCAGGCGTAGTAGAGTAACTGAAGCTTTACACGCCCAGTGCTAACAACAAACTCTCCTTGTCCCACATCCTCACCATTAGTTGTTCTGTAGCTCTATGGAGAAGACAAAATACCTAACAACATGGAAATTAACTGGTTTTAAAACTAAGGAAAGTCATATATAGTTTCTTAGACAGGGTTTCTCTGTGTAGCTCTGTGGCTGTCCTGGAACTAGCTCTTGTAGACCAGGCTGGCCTTGAGCCTCTGCCTCCTGAGTGCTGGGATTAAAGATGTGCGCCACCACCACCCAGTCATATATAGTTTCTTAAAGTACATATTCAGTCCTTTTATTTATTTATTTATTTTTGAGACAGGGTTTCTCTGTGTAACTATCCTGGCTATCCTGGAACTTGCTTTGTAGACCAGGATGACCTCGACTTCACAGAGATCCACCTGCCTCTGCCTCCCTAGTGCTGGGTTTAAAATTGTGACCAGCACTGCCTGGTATATTCAGTCCTTCTGATCCTCTTCAGACTCTCTAGCTAGTGCTGAGAGTAACATTAGTCAGGCCTATTGCCGTGGTTATGGAAGACAGTAAGGAAACCCTTAAATTAGTCTATTACATCAATAGTTAATCTAAATTGTAATATGACAAGAGCTAACACCATTTTTTGTTTTGTTTTTTCAATACAGGGTCTCCCTCTACAGCCCTGGCTGACCTGGAAACCACTCTATATAGACCAGGCTGGCCTCAAACTCAGAGATCTTCCTGCCTCTGCCTCCTGAGTACTGGGATTAAAGGTGTCACCACCACTGCCCAGCTTAACACCAAGTATTAATCTGCATTAGCCACTAATCACATGCCACCCATTTGATCCTTTTAATGACATTCTAGGGCAGGGTCTCTCTTGGTTCCTGTCTATAAATGGGGCCTGGCTGGGACCTAAGAGGTTATGGAAGACACTTGTTGAAGGAGCCACAGCCGGCAAAGGCTCAGCTCTGGACACAACTGTGTTGCGGGAGGTCCTCCCACTCCTCCAGCCTATCGCCGCTGAGATACCAGCCCCTTGGGGCGTGGTCTCTCTCCCTTTAAAAAAGCGGCCACTTCCCTCTCCTCTCTCTCTTCACTTCCTGCTCCGCCGGCGACTAGACTCCTGGTCGCGTAGAGGGCTGTTGCCTGGGACAGTGATCTGTAAGTTTTTCCCCTTTAAATAAATATCACCCTATTAATTATAATCCCAACTTGGTGTGGCATTGTTTGTGACTTACGCCTTCATTTGGCGCCCAACGAACAGATCTCTGTGAGTTCAAGGTGTGGTAGCACACACCTTTAATCCCAATGCCTGGGAGGCAGAGACAGGCGGATCTCTGAGAGTTCAAAGACAGCCTGGTCTACAGGTCAAAGATATACACTCAAAAAGCAAAAAGTTAACCTAGGAATGTCGCAGCTTAGATTCTTAAGCGCCTAGTGATTTAAAGGCGCAAATCAAAAGTGCTCCTGGATAGTAAAAAATTGCAGATTCACAATAGGACAGATTCAGACCACTGAATGAGTCACACTGTTCGATGAATGTACGTAGGCTTGGGACAGAGAAGAAAAAGAATATAGAGAATAAAGTTAATGGTTTAAAAAAAAAAGGTAAAGTCTTTAAAGAGACAGAATAAAGTAAAGTGATAGAGTAAAAATAAGCCGCGTAAAGATGAAAAATTCACAGAGAGTCTGGATTCTTTGTATTATTGTGTTTTCTTTAAAATTTTTGACTGTGAAGGAGCTAAGTACAGAGAGACATTTCATTATATGGGCTGCCCAGTGGAACCAGAACGGATATCATGAGGGTATGATATCAGAATTTGGGTCTAAGGATATGATGCTTTGGAGAGAGTCTTCTTTTGTTTTCACAGAGGACCAGACCCTTTGGATTTCTTCTATCCCGATTTGGTATGATAGACCACGACCTCCTGAAATGTTCCTGTGAACGCCCTCAAAAAATTACGTCACTCAACTGCCAACTGAGATAAACCTGGCACACAGGTTACACCCTAAATGATCTGATTAACAGCGCCCCCATTCAGCAGGAAGCAGTTTGGAGAGAAAAAACTGCGCCCATGTTCCCAAAATATTATTTATAAATGTTCTTTTACATTTAAAGGGGGAAATGATATAGGTATGAATAATTTGCATTGATAGAGATTTAAGGTCAATTTTGTTATATGTATAAATGTTTCTGATGTAACTTTTACTTGATAACTGTTTTGTTATATGTAATTTTGCTATGTTAAAGTTAAAGCCTTTTTTTTGTTTAAACAGAAAAAGGGGAAGTGATGTGGGAGTGTCATATCACTCTGTTGATTTCATTGGTTAAGCAATAAAGAAACTGTTTGGCCCTGTGGGTGGAGTAAACAGAACAGAACGCTGGGAGGAAGAGGAAGTGAGGTCAGACTCCGCAGCTCTCCTCTCCAGAGCAGACGCAGGAGAGACGCCATGCTACCCGCTCCAGGCAGACGCACACTATGAAGCTCCAACCCAGGATGGACTTAGGCTAGAATCTTCCCGGTAAGACTGGTGCTCACAGATTGTTAGAGATGGGTTGATTGGGATATCAGAATTAGCCAGTAAGGGCTAGAGCTAAGGGCCAAGCAGTGTTTAAAAGAATACAGTTTCCGTGTAATTATTTCGGGACATAAGCTAGCCGGGCAGGGCCGGCGGCTGGGGTTTTTGGGGTCGCAGCCCCGCGCTCCTTATTACTACACAACTGACGCTGATCTACAACAATGGTCCTGACTTCATTAGAAACAGCCAAACCAAAGTGCTGTCCGCACAAGGAGGGACTCCCCCCAGGCCCAAGCAGTCCCCATGATGGTAGTGTCGATGCATGAACTCTGCCAGCAAAGGTGTGTGTACCCTTCCTAATACCCTGGCCTCATACTGTGAATCTTTGAAGAACTCTATCTCCTGCTGATAAACTAGACTACTGGGGTCCAGCAGCCCACACATCAATGCCTACATCTTGCTTTCTGCTATATTTTGGCCACTTTCTAGCCGAGGCCAACAGGGCACTGGCATATAAGCCTTAATTTGGATCCTGTTCTTCCTCCCCACAGCCCTTTTCTCTTTTTTTTGGTACCTGCACCCCAGAAGAGGGCACCAGATTTTATTATAGATGGTTGTGAGCCACCATGTGGTTGCTGGGAATTGAACTCAGGACCTCTAGAAGAAGAGTTAGTGCTCTTAACCACTGAGCCAGCTCTCCAGCCCCCCACAGCCCTTTTAAAGATTTTTATTATTTTTCACTGTCTGGTGTGTGGGAATGGATGCGGGCACAGAGTGCAGGCGCCCTGAGGAGGGTAAAGGTACCAGACCCCCGGGAACTCAAGTTCCAAGCTATTGAGAGCCTCCTGACATGGGTGCTGGGGCCTTAACTCAGGTCCCCTGCAAGAGCAGTGCACGCACTTAACCTCTGAGCATCTCTCTAGCCACTCCCACCCCCTGAAATTCAGTCCTCTGGGATTGTCAATAAACCCTTATGCACTCTGACAAACAGAACCCTGGGCCAAGCCCAGCTAAGAGCTGCCAGCTGGGGCCAGCACTTTCCTCCCCAAATGCCTGCAAACAAAAATCTTTTTATAGTTACAGGGTGATGTGACACTTTGTTTCCTCACCACCAGAGGCAGCTGATAGCCCACTGGGGAGAACCAGACACTGCAAAACAAAGAATTCAGCCAGAGGCTCCTTCCTAAGGACAAAAATGGCCCTTGTAGGCAAACCTTACTGGAGGTCAACGCAAAGACGTATAGATCAGTTGAAGAGTTTCCGCTTCACCGCCATTGATTCAAGGTCAAAGGCCATGCCAATCCTCTAGTCATCTCTACAGCTAGACCAAAGGAACAGAGGGCTCCAGCCATGTGCTCTGAAGATGTGACCTAGCTGAGGCCACATACAGGCTCTTTACTTAACCCTCTTTGACAAGCCCACCAGACAGCTACAATTATTTCTCATATCAACAAGGAAGTAGATGGCTAAGATGTTAAGAGCACTTGCTATTCTTCCAGAAAACAGTCCTTACCACCCACAATGGCAGCTCACGACTGTTTGTCCGTATCCGATACACACAAGAGAGACACATGCATAAATAAAAATAAATCTTAAAACAAAACTGTGTTGAGCCAGGTGGTGGAGGCACACACCTTTAATCCCGGCACTTGGGAGGCAGAGGCAGGTGCAACATCTCTGTGAGTTCAAGGCCAGCCTGATCCACAAGGAGAGTTCCAGGACAGGCACCAAAGCTACACTGAGAAACTCTGTCTCAAAAAACAAACAAAAGCAATTAAGTTGAGACATTCTTTATAAGGTTTGCCAGAAGTGTTTTCATGGGAAGGTGTATAAATCACACATGCATTTCTTTAGAATATATATATCAAATACATTGAGACTGTGGTGTGTGTATGTGTGTGTGTGTGTGTGTGTGTGTGTGTGTTGTTAAAATCTCAGGAACAATACAAGTTTGCTTTTTAGGGGTTTCTTAGCAAGATAAAGGGGTAGCTATCCGGCACCAGCCTTCCCCTCACCCTTTTTGTTTTAAGCCACTGCAAGCCTCAGAACCACTGGTAGAGACCAGGCCTCATCCATGTTGCGGTAGGTGTTGTTTGTTGGGAGTGTTAAGGGTCTCCTTATGTAACCCAAGCTGCCCTAGAAACAACTTGCAATCTTTCTGTTTACACCTCTCAAAAGCTGGGATTATAGCTGAGTGCCACATACCCAACTTGCATGGTATTATTGAGCCCCAGAATCTAAATGTACAGGTGTTCTCCAAGATGCTTTTTGACATTCTCTGACTCCAAATGCATTCTTCTCCATAGAGATAACTCCCCAAGTCTCGAACTGAATGAGATGGGAAAAGTTCCATAAAATCCTGCCAGTATTAGAATTTATTGGCTAGGCAGTGGTGGCTCATGCCTTTAATCCTAGCACTTGGGAGGCAGACAGATCTCTGAGTTCAAGGTTAGCCTGGTCTACAGAGTGAGTTTCAGGATAGCCAGGGCTACATAGAAAAACCCTGTCTCCAAATATTTTAATTTTTTTTTTCTCAGAGCTGGAGAGATGTCTCAGCAGTTGAAGCTCTGGCTACTCTTTCAAAGGTCCTGAGTAAAATTACCAGTAACTACATGGTGGCTCACAATCATCTGTAATGAGACCTGGTGCCCTCTTCTGCCCTGCAGGCATACATACAGGCAGAACACTGCATAGATAATAAATAAATCTTTAAAAAAACATGTTTTTCTCTTGCTTTCTTCACTTCCTCTGGCAAAGCAACTAAGTGTTTTAGTCTAAGTCAATAAGAACATTTATTAAATCCCACCACCAGGCTATCTCCTCTGGTACCATAGAATATGGCAACACTCAAGACCGAATCCCAGGCTACTTGCTTGCTATGACTATGGGGCTGATTGCAGAAGAGACATACCCAAAGTGCGTGCCATCTCGGTCAATGAAGTACCGGCCCTCAGAGTCTGTAGGAATGTAATGTCGCCCGCTGAACATGGCAGCCAACATGGTGTCTTCATAGCGCCGCAGGGTAGACAGGCGTGTGGTAAAGTGAGCCCCTCCAATGTTAAGGGGGACGACCTCAGGAAACTGGAAAGGAACCCGCACAGCTTTCAGACTGGCAGTCTGCCTAGGCTCGTTAATGTCACACCTCTCAATCACCCCAAACTTGGGGACCATCTGAACACTCTTTTTCCCCGTCTCTCCTCTTCTCTGGAGTCCTGCTCATTCTACCTAACAGCTCTTACACCAGGTCCCTCTTCAGTACAACCCTACACTGCTCAGCGTTCATCCTCTCCCCATTCCTGAACGTATCATCCCGATGTCCTTATCCATGCCATCTCCTTGGCCACAAACGCTCTTACTAGCCTCCTCCTGTCCAGCCAGCCAATGAACTTGCCAAATGTGGTGGTATAGGCTGTTCACCACGCAAGCACCTGGATGAGCATCACCTACCAACCCAGGTGTGTGCCCTTTTCTAATTCACACCAAGGCACGAGGTCAGCTGGCAGCACTGGTTTATTCTCTAAGGTTCTGTGGCCACTCCTGCTCTGTCCTCCCTCACAGGTCCCCAGGACAGAATTCTGTATCTAGTCCTCCATTATGTCTTCCCTGCATGCCATGTTCTCCTCTGTTACAGCACCTGGAACAATGCAATGGCAATCTTTTTCCTCTGTCAACTCATTTTACCAGATGCCAGGCATCCTAACGCGCATCCTAAATGCGCAGAGACTGTGTGTGCTTGCCGGTGGTTACCAGGGACCAGCTGTGTTCCAATGGCCCGAGGCATCCGGTCCTCATCCCTTTCTTACCCAGAGACCTCACATGCTACGCAGGGCACCTACGGCTGAGCTTCTCTCTCTCAGCATCCCCATCCCCATCATCCACTGCACTCCACTCCTCTCCTCTCAAACCAGAGTGACTTATTGGTTTCAAGTCCCCTAAGGTTTGCATGGCAAGGCTAAGTGATGACAGGAAAATGGCGGTAAAGGTTAGCTGTGGGACCCTCACAAGGGTCCCTTCCTGAAATGCTTGAGAATTAGAAAAAAAAATTTCAATGCTCTATTTTCTCTAAACTATATATGAAAGAACTGTTTCCGATCTAACTTTCCCATAGACTGCCTCCAAATCAACTAAAATTTTATCCCAGCATAACTGTTATTTTTCAATGTGATGACATCACTCTAGCTATGGTGAAAATCCTTTGCAAAAAAAAAAAGGCACAGCTAGGCACGGTGGTGCAAACCTTTAATCCCGACACTTGGGAGGCAGAGGAAGAATAATCTCTTTGGGGCCAGCCTGGTCTACAAAGTGAGATAGGCTAATCAGGGTGCTGCATAGAGAGGCCCTGTCTCATAAAAAGAAAGAATGTAAGTGATGAAATAAAACTTACTTACTTAAGACCTGCCTTATAGTAAAAACGGAAATCCACAAAATCAATTAATGAAACACACAGGATGTACAATTCTAAGTATGTACTCAACTCTTTTTTTTTTTTTGAGACAGTCTCACTATGTAGTCCTCATTGTCCTAGAACTCACAAAAATCCATCTGCCTCTACCTCTGGTGTGTGGGGATTCAAGGTGTGCAGCACCATGCCCAGCAAATTTCAACCCTCAGTGCAAAATGCCTTCTACGTTTCTACAGAAACTCTAAATCCATTCTGCGTGTGTGCCAAGACTCAAATGTCGTCTTGGTACAACGCTTTGCACTTCGGGAGTCTGTGTTAGAGGGAGTTCATACTCATCCACTTCTTTGAACCACATGTGAGAGAAAACACTGAAGAGGGTTCTCAGTATTGCATGGAGGGATGTGATTCATAGGAAGCTGGGACTGAACACCTGGCCCGCAGTCTGGGGAGTCGTGCCCTTTCCTTCAAACCACATCTTTTATCCAATGACAGTGCACACACACACACACACACACACACACACAAAAACACCCCTCCACTGTATCTCTATTGGCTCTTTTCCCTGACTGCAGTTATATCTAAAATTTTGCTTATTTTCACAAGTTTCCCACGATGTGGGCAATTCAGGGCTCCTAACCGGAATGCAATACTGGCTGCTGCTGCCTGAGAGCCTCACCCAGCCGGCCCCTTCAGACAACTCTGTGGGCTGAAGTCTCCACTTCTGTACCCATCTGCCTGCTTGTCTCGAGAGTCATTGCTGGTGCAAAGTGTCACACCCATGAAGGACTACTAACGAAGTCACCGTGTGCCAGAGCACAGTAGCAGATGACTGAGCAGGCCAATCCCACCACCTCTGCTCTAGAGTTCAAGCCTTCAGTGCCCCCCTGCTAGTTCCCGAATTTATCACCTTTACGCCCTTGTTCGTGCTGTTTTCTTTGCTCCCGATGCTCTACCATTCATTTCTGTCCATCTAAATGAAATTGCCCCGTGTGGTGATGGAGATTGTTCACTGCATGAAAGCAACTGGATGGGAGAGGTTGCTCCGCGCGGGTGTGTCCTTTCCCCAAATCATACCAAGGCACCATGTAGGTTATCTGAGCACAGCTTCCTACACCACTGTCTGGACTGCTGGAGAATACACCTGGGCAACCCAGGGCCTCCTTTTGGATTGTATGGAACGTGCTATGTGTTGAAAAGTCCCGAGTCCTCCTCTAGCTGATAAAGGGGGAGATAGGATACAGGAGTGGAACTGGACATCCTGGTAGCTACTGATTATAGGAAGGAGGCACACGGGGTGCAGGTGACCCCGGGCAGGGAGGACACACCTCGTGCACCAGTGGCATCAGTGGTGGACAGCTCCTTTGGAGGCTCACCTCCCAAGGTCAGTTCTAAACGCACCAGTCCTCCCTTCCCCCCTCCATCGCTCGGTCCAGGTACCTCCTGGGGCAGCAGGGGCAGTCCGTGCCCCGCTTGCGTGGCCGTCGGAGTGGCCGGCTCCAGGAAGTCGTCCTCGGCTTCGGAGCTGGACATGGCACCGTCCGAGTGACGGCTGTCTGGCTCCCGCCCGGTGACTACCACCATCCCTCTGGCTCTGGGCGGTGGGCGCGGCTTCGGGTAGGCGGGTGGGCGGAGGCCTGGAGAACTAAAGCCAAGCAGCGCCTGACATGACGAGACGGGACGTCGGCGGGCGCCCGACGCCGAGGGCCAGCGCGCAGCAGCAGGCAGGACGTCGCGCGCTGCCCTTCAACCGTCTAACGACCACCGCGCCTACAGTTAGTCGTTGGTCTGACCTGGCCGCCTCCTGCTATTGGCCGAGCCTCCGCTAGCTCCGCGTTGATTGTCGGGAGGTTCGTCCAATCACAGAGCAAAAAGCTCGACCTGAAGCCGAAGTGGCCGCTGGCCTGCCCAGCTCTGATTGGCTCGCTGACGGACGCGCGCGCGCGACGCCGGCTTGCTCGAGGGTTTGGCCAAGGGGAGGCGATCTCCGGGCGCCGACCTCGATCGGCCACCACCGCTGGACCCTACGCCGCAAATCGGAACCAGGCGCTTCTTGCTATTGGCCGAGACTTCACTGGTTCCTGCTGTGATTGGCAGGGGACTCGTCCAATCAGAGCGGAAATACGCTTGGTCTCGAGGCGGGGTCGCGGGTTCGGCTTGTTCCACTCTGATTGGCTCGCTGACTAACGGGAGCGCTGCCTCCCCTGGTCCAGGCCGCTTACCTAGCAACCGCGGCGCAGGTAGCATCTCTGCCCCGACCTGGCCGCCTCCCGCTGTGGACGGAGTGTGATTAGCCCCGCCCTGACCGATAAAGGTCTGGTCCGACCTTAGAGAACACACGTTCGAGCCTGGAGCTAGAGTGACAGCTGACAGCCGGCTTGCCGATCGCCCCGCTCTTTTTGGCCATCTAACTAACGGGCACGAAGCTCGCTCATAGGGGCAGCGCCTTGGTCCGGCTGGCATTGGCTCTCTGACTAGCGGGCGCGAAGCTCCAAGCCACCTTGTCTTCACCGGCCGCAAGCACCCAGTACTAGCTTGTTTGTCTCCATAGTAAAGAGAGGCCTGGGCAGGCTGTCTCTGAGGATGCGCTGAGCAGGGCTGAGGGCACCGGCGGTGTAGAAGATGGAAGTAGAGCCCTGCAACAATGTGGTTGGCCCTTCTTGAACCGCAAGGGCATGGCTGCTGTGCTAGGCTTTTTCCGTGGACTCACACAGAAATCTGAAGAAGAAAAAAAAAACCAGTCTTAGTGGCATACACTTTTAATCGCAGCGACTTGGGAGGCTTAGAAGGATTTCTGAGAATTCAACTCGTCTCTAATAATAATAATAACAACAACAATAGAGTTGGGCATGGTGTCTCACACTGTAATCCCAGTACTTGGGAGAGGCTTGGGAGTCAAGGCCAGCCTCGGCTACAGCATGTTCGAGTCCACCTTGGACTGCATGATGAAAAAATATACTTAAAAGGAAAAAATAAAATAAAAATCATGGAGGAAAAAAAAAGAAAGAAAAACCAAAATAGGACCCAGTGAGATCAATGAATGATAGCTTCTCCTGACAGGTTGGCAAAGAAGCCCTATGGGTAGACAAGATGGCAAACAGATCAGGTGCTTCACCAAGAGCAAAAGCCAGCAGTTCAACACCACCTCTACCACCCTACCTCCACCCCTGCCAGCAGGGTTCCCCTTCTCTCTTAGACCTGCCCATACATAACTCAGCTTTCATAACGGTATGGGTTATCAGCTCCCTCCTGTGTGTTTAAATTGACCAATCAGAACCAAGGGGATGGAGATCCACCCTATACCACGAAAAGACTCAAGCCCACCTTTATGCTGGATTTCCGAATCCCTTCTCCACTGGCAGGGAGTGTGTCTTTTGCTATGTGTATGACTTCAGTAAAACTTGGCTGACTGCTGAGTCCTTGCCGTCCCTGCTGTGTCATTCTCTATACCTGCAGCTCTAGATGACCTCACCATGATGGCATCGTGACCTCTGCACCAGGACACAGTTGGAAACAAGCTCTTCCAGAAGGATCGTCCCAGATAGCCAGATGACCTATTGACGCAACACACCTCAGTCACTCAGGGACTGTGTGACCTGTTGGGGAGGCTGCTTCAGAAAAAAAAATACAACCCTGTACCTTTCAGCAGCTCCGACAGGCTTTGTCACCCGTTTCAGTAAACCACTTAAAGAGAAAACCAGAGAGTTAATCCACGCAGCCACACTGGGAAGAGAAAATGCTAAAGGACTCCTGTTACCTCCAAGTTCATCTAATAATTGACGTGAAAGTGGGGTTTAAATAGATGATGGATTGGGGCAGAGGAGACAAGATATGCAAATAAAGCAGCCCCAGTCAAGTGGGTTGTCTTGGTTCGGATTCTGTGAGGTGGTCCAGAGAAATCCTTTCAGCTGGAGACAAGCTGATTAGGATCGCTCCTGCTTCCCCTGTGGCCTTGCCATCGTGGACAATGGCCCCCAGGGGGTTGTGGGTGGGTGTCTTTGCTGTGAGTCTCTTCTGTTCCGAGAATCCACCTGGAAGAGGACAGTGTCAAGAGTGGACAGTAAGATGCCTCAGCCACTTGTCTTTTTGCCCATCCTGAAGGGATAGGTTCAGGCAGATGACTCAAATGATAAGCATACCTATGTAGAATCAACCAGGACTTTGAGACAGAGAAAACCGGGACAGAGAAGTCAGTCAGGTTTTTGTCCTGCCTTGTGTGTGAGTATGTACAGGCGCCCTTGGAGGCCAGAAGAGGGCATCAGGTCTCTGGAGTTGGAGTGAAAGTGGATCTAAGCTGCCCCAGTGTGGGTGCTGGGATCAGAACTCAGGTCTTCTGGAAGAGCAGTCAGTGTTCTTAACCACTGAGTCTTTTCTCCAGCCCAGACTTCAGATTTTAAACTACTTTCTCACTGAGTTCCTCATATACTCTCATACCATTGACAGAAATGGAAAATGAAGCCAGGGCGTAGGGGCATAGACCTGTAGCGCCAGCACCTGGGAGATGGACACAGATGGTCATCCTCAGAGATATAATGAGTTAGAGGGTAGCCTGAGTTCCCTGAAGTCCTGTCAGGGGAGCACAAGCTAGCAAAAGCCGCCAACTCAAACAATTTCCTCTCTTCCTTATGACAGAGTGCTTCCATTGCAAAAGAAATTGCAACCAGATTTTGGTTTAGGCAACAATTTTATCATACATAATAAGACATCTGAGCAGGCCCAGGTTGGTTCGCTGGATCGATTTTCCTTGTTTATCCACTCTGCCAGAGGGCCTCTCCCCTCTTAGGAGTCTGCGCGAGAAAGACATGTGGCTAAGGAGCATGGGGAAGACATTCTGAAAGGCTGATGAGGATCTGAGTGGGGGTGGCAGTCACCTGCAACCGCTGCCCTTGGGAGACTGAGGCAGGAAGAGTTTGAGACCAGATCGGGATACATAGTGAGACCTAAAAAACAAATGGTTGACGCTGTAGTTTTGTTGGTAGAGTTCCTACAAGGAACTAAACCCTGTGTTCCACCCCCAGTAATATATTAACTGGATACTGAGACAATAATCAAAATAAAACTCGGACTGATGAGGTGGTTCATCAAGTCAAGGCACGTGCCACCACCCTGTGTGCGAACACTGAAGCCCATGTGGTGGGAGAGAACCAACTCCTGGAAACTGTCCTCCAACCTCCGCACCCACACCATGGCATCCACGTGAGCATGTGCGCACAAACACACAAAGAAATAAAAAAACAAGACCTATAACTCCCAGCACCATGGAGGTAGAAACAGGATCAGAAATTGAAGGTTATTCTGACTAGAGAGCGGGTTTGCGGCCAGGTTGAGCTGTGTGAGACCCTGTCTCAAAAATGAAAGTGGACTGGGTAGTGGTGGCTCACACCTTTAATCCCAGCTCTTGGGAGGCAGAGGCAAGTGGACCTTTGTGAATTAGAGGCCAGCCTGGTCTACGGAGTGAATTCCAGGACAGTCAAGGCTACACAGAGAAACCCTGTCTCAAAAGAATAAAAACAACAACAAAATCTAACATCAAAAAAAGTGGGAGTGGGGGAGAGAAAGAAAGAAGAAAGGAAACACAGAGCCCCAAAATGGCAGGCGGGACAATGCCTACGTAATCATTTTTATGTGCTGGAGCTTTCTTCTATTTTCTGCCAAGAATTTCCCTTAGGAATGTACTTTCCCTCTTGGTTTTGTTCACACGGTTTGGGAAATCCAAGGTCAGCAGCCTGGAGTGAGGGCTGTTGGGAAAGTAGGAAGGCCTAAAGGAGACGTCTGGGATGGACAGTTTGCTTGCTGACCCTCCACACCACTCCCAGCAGCTCCCAGAGGCTGTGCAGAAGGGTCAGGGAGCGCTGAGGATGGGCTGGGTGGGTCTCCTCTCAGAGAACAGAGGCTGTTAGTTCCTGGAACTCCCCCAAGAATCGGATAAACAAGTCATTTGACATCAAGCCCTGAAATTAGGCACTCAGTGCTATTGTTTTGCCCACTCTCCACAAAGAAAAAAATTTTTAATAATTTATTTTTACTTTACATACATTGGTGTTTTGCCTGCATGTATGTCTGTGTGAGGGTGTCAGATCCCCTGGAACGGGAATTGCAGACAGTTGTGAGCTGTCATGTGTGTGGAGAATTGAACCCGGTTCCTTTGGAAGAGCAGCCAGTGCTCTTAAATGTTGAGCCGTCTCTCCAGTCTTTATTTTGAGACAGGGCCTCACATATCCCAGGACTGGCCTACAACTCCTTTAGCAGCCCAGGATGACTTTGAACTTCTAACCCTCCTACCTCCGCCACAGGCATATACCATCACACCTGATTTACTAGCTCTTAAGTTCTGGTGTTTATTTGGAACTGAATTCAGCTGAACTCTTTAGGTTGGCTAGAAACTTTCAGGCACTGGGAAATACTAGTCCCAAGGCGATATAGGATTAAAATAGCAAGAGTGTATGTTGGCCAGGTTTTCCTGCCCAGAGCCACAGAGCCAAGGTTTCTAGGTTTGGCAAGCCTTTTGGTATCTGTCCATGTAGCAGGAGAACAGCCACAGACAAGACCGAAATAAGTGAGTGTGTGGCCAGATTTGGCTCCCTGGTCATCTTTTACCACCGCTGTAAAAGGAAACCATAAATCTTAGCCTCACTGTGTTCTCTCTAAGCCAGCTCCATCTGCCTTATGGACAGGAGACTGTTTCACCCTTAAGTCACCGTTCAATGATCTAGTGAAGATGGAAAAAGAGCCATGTCTTGACAGCATCAATATTGGTAATCTTAGCTCAAAGGGGCAGGTTAAGTAATAAGTCATTAGAAAATAAATGTGTTGCCGGTGGTGGTGATGGTGCACACCATCCACATTTGGGAGGTAGAGGCAGGCGGGTCTCTGTGAGTTCGAGGCCAACCTAATCTACAGTGTGAGTTCCAGGAAGGCTCCAGAGCCACAGAGAAAAACAAAAAAAGCAAAAACCAAAAACACCACCCCCACCCAGAAAAAAAAAGAGGCTCATCGCAGTGGACTTTTTTTGTAGACAAAACTTTCTCCTTTTTGTTAATTTTTAAAAATTTTAAAGATTTGTTTTTCTAAATGTCTAGCCCGTATGTGTATTATGTATATGCACCGAATGTCTGCCTAGCGCCCGCCTGAAAAGTTGAGAAGAGGGCGCCGGATCCCGGAACTGGAGCTACAGACAGTTGTGAGACAGAGGGTACGTGCAGAAGACACCCGGGTCCTCTGCAGGAGCAACAGGTGTTCCCGACCACTGAGCCGCAGCTCCAGCCCCGCTTCCTCTTTTTAAAAACAATCCCTTTCATCTCTTTATTTGAGGACAACATGCAGGATTCAGTTCCTTCGCTCACCACGTGAGGTCCTGGGATAGAACTCAAGCGGCCAGGCTGGACAGCAGCTGCCTCTACTCGCCAGCCGGCTCACTGGGCGCAAAGTAGACACAGCTTTCGACACATTCTGATTCGTCTATTTCTGAACATCCCACAGTCATTCCATGTTTAGCCATCAGAGGGCACTTTAGGCTTTTCCACCAAAGCCCACAATGAGGTCATTTCTACACTATGTAACCACAAAACAGAGGCTTTGCTGTGAAAATGAACCAACGTTAGTTCTTTAATAACCCCGGAGAAAATGAGACTCGTTTAACAAGACAGGGCCAGGCATGGTAGTGAACTCCTGACACCTAGCACCTGGGAGGCGGAGGTAAGAGGATGGAAAAGTCAAAGCAACCTTGACTATACAGAGAGTAGACCACCTCAGGAAACAAACAAAAAAAATATTAAAATAAGCCTTATACAAGTGCCCCCCTATGCACTCAAAATCACAAACTATTTTGTTATAATTTAAACTTTATAGAGCAAAAGATACAAGAATAATTAAATCAACCAAACCTTAAGGAGAAAAAGAAATTATGAGCTCTAAAGGAATAAAATTTACCTCTCTCTCACAGTTCCACATATGACAGTGTTCTCTTGCAAAGACACAAAGTCCTGGAAGGCACACAGGGAACAGCGACAATGTAGCAGCAGCAACTCGACATGGAGAGCCCTGCAGATGGGACATGGTTTTCAATCTTTACAAATACAGATGTATAGTGGCATGTTTGTAATCCCAGCACTCAGGAAACTGGAGCCAGCCTGGGCTACACAGTGAATCCTGTTTCAAAAAAAACCAAACACTGCTCTTACAGAGAACCAGACTTTGGTTCCCATTTTATGTATCAAGGGGCTCACAAACAGTTTTAACTTTGGCTTTAAGGGATCTGACGGCCCCTTCTGGCCTCCATGGGCACTGAACTCATGTGTGCCTGCACACACACAGACACAATTACAAATTACAACCTTTAGAGGCTGCGGAGATGGCTCAGAGGTTAAGAATGTTTGCTGATTTTCCAGAGGATCTGGTTCAATGGTGGCTCACAACTATCTGGAACTTCAAGTGGATCCCACACCCTCTGCTAGCCATTATGGCACCAGACATACAAGCAGTACATAGGCATGCATACAGGCGAAAACTAAAATGAGTCTTTAAAAACAAAAAAAGACTCAAAATAATAAAAAACAAAAACCCAGCCTGATTTTGAAGCAAAAAGGAATGTCTTGCCTGGCCCATCACCTGCCGGCCATTTTTTTTTTTTTTTTTTTTTTTTTGGTTTTTCGAGACAGGGTTTCTCTGTGGCTTTGGAGCCTATCCTGGAACTAGCTCTGTAGATCAGGCTGGTCTCGAACTCCCAGAGATCCGCCTGCCTCTGCCTCCCGAGTGCTGGGATTAAAGGCGTGCGCCACCATCGCCCGGCCTGCTGGCCAGTTTTTGAGAGCTAATACTATAAGTTTGTCACCAATCTGCTTACAGTAGGTGGCCAGTTAGAACCCGGCCCCCCCCTCCCCATTGCTAGAAGTCTTAGTTGGGGTCATCTTTGTGGGTCCCTGGCAAAAGCCACCCCCATCAAGATGGCGGTTTTGTTCCTCTTCCCCTCCATCCTGCCTTCAACCCACGTCCTGCACTCAGCCCACCCAACCTGCTCCCTGTTGTACTCATCATTCCATCCCCCCCAGCCCCCACCTCTAAGAATTATTACGTAACAATGTTCTGTCACCATGTGCGCCTGAGGACCAGAAGAGGGCACCAGATCAGGACCTCCGGAGGAGCAGCCTCTTAACCTCTGAGCCACCTCTCCAGCCCTACAGTAAGACTTCCAACAGCGAGAGCAGGACCTCTCCCTGGCTCTTAGCTGGCTTCTGGTAACCTGTTCCCCACGTTGGATTACCAGGCCCCGCCCCAACCTCGAGGGAGGAGTTTGGTCCTGCCTCAACTAGAAGTGCCTGGCTTTCTACCGGCCAGTGGGGGGCCTGTCCCTTTCTGGATGGAGGGAGGTGGAGTGGATGGGGAGGGGGCAGATGGGGAAGGGAAGGGATGGGAGGAGAGCAGGGAGGAGAAACTGGTAGGTAAGTAAAATAAGTGGAAAAAAAGTTATTTAAATAAGAAAAAAAGAAATACGGGTTTACATATGTTTTCCTTGATTTCCACACTGTCTTGAAGTCCTAAAGACAGTAATCTACCTAAAGCTCTGAGTACACAATCATGGCTGTCAAATTACTAAGTCTAGGGTGGTATTTAAAAAGTCCTCGGAAGTACTAATGATGAGTAAGGGGAAAAGTCGTGTTTGAAGATGGTCATTGGAAGGTGATGATTAAGACCCAGGCTCTGGGTCCAGGCTCCCTGGATTTGTGCTCCACCCCCAACAGTTACTCAGTGGGCAGCGTTGGGCAAGACACTTTATTTCCCTGAACTTATTAATTATCTTGACAAACATATGTCTCAGCACAGCACTCACCCACTGAGAGATCAATCATTCAGGCCCCAGCTCCAGGCAAAGTGTCTCCCACTGGGCCTTGAAGGAACTCGGTAATCCTTCTCAGAATGCCTGGTTAAGGCATTGCTATATTTTTCTCCTTCCTTTCTGTTTTTATTTTTAAAAACTATTTTTAAATTTTATGTGTATTAGTGTTTTGCTGTATGTTTGCATGTACACCATCTGGGCTGTGCTGGATGATGTCAGAAAGGGTGACAGCTGGGAGTCACCTCATGGGTGCTAGGAACTGAACTTGGGCTCTGTGAAAAGGCAGTATTCTTAAACACTGAATCATTTCTCCAGTCCTTTTTTATTTTGACAAAGATCTCATGTAGCCCAGGATGGCCTCTAATTCCAAATACTCCTTTACTGACCTCCCAAGTGATGGAATTACAGGCATGTATTACCACCCATGAGATGGAACTACAGGCATGTATTCCTAAGAGATGAAATGACAGGTATATATTACCAAGATGGATTTACAGGAATGTATTACCACACAACAGATGGTAATACAGGCATGTATACCACTCACACGATGTAATTAGAGGCATGGATTACTAAGAGATGGAATTACAGGCATGTATAACAAAGAGATGAAATTACAAGCATGTATGACCAACATGAAATGACAGGCATGTATTACCGATATGGAATTACAGGTATTATTAAAATCACGAGATGGAATTACAGGCATGTTGTATAATGAGATGGAATTACAGGCATGTATTACCAAGAGATGTCATTACAGGCATGTATAACTGAGCTGGAAATACAGACATGTATTATCACAAACGAGCTGGAATTATAGGCATGTATTACTACCCATGAAATGAAATTACAGGCATGTATTACCAGCCACGAAATGGAATTACAGGTATGTATTATTACAAAGAGATGGAATTACAGGCATGTATTACCACCCACGAGATGTATTTACAAGCATGTACTCTTACCAAAATTTTGAATTATAGGCATGTATTACTTAAAGATGGAATTGCATGCATGAATTACCAAGAGATGGAATTATAGGCATTAAAACCAAGATGGAATTGCAGGCTTGTACTACCAGCCATGAATGGAATTACAGGCATGTATAACCAGGATGGAATTGCAGGCATGTATTCCTACCCACGAGATGCAATTAGAGGCATGTATTACCACTCACAAAATGGAATTATAGGCTTGTATTACTAAGAGATGTAATTACAGTCATGTATTACTGAGAGATGGAACTACAGGAATGTATTACCAAGATGAAATTACAGGTATGTATTACTACCCACGTGATGGAATTACAGCCATGTATTACCACCCACTTAATGGGATTCCAAGCATGTATTATTATCAAGAGATGAAATTACAGGCATGTATTACCAAGAGATGGAACCACAGGCATGTATTTCTAAGATGGAATTATAAGCACGTATTCCTACCCACGAGATGGAATTCCAGGCAGATATGACTAAGGGATGCAAGTACAGACATGTATTACCACCCTTGAGATGAAATTACAATGATGTGTTACTACAGACGAGATGGAATTATGTTTTTCTCAGGGGGTCTTGATTACCCAGGGGGTGTTTATTAAGCATTTCTTTTTTTCATTTTTTCCCTTTTTTTAACTGATATTTATTGAGGTCTACATTTTTCTCTGCTCCCCTCCCTGCCTCTCCCCTCCCCATTCAACCCTCCCCCAATGTCCCCATGCTCCCAATTTACTCAGGAGATCTTGTCTTTTTCTACTTTCTACTTCCCATGTAGATTAGATCTATGTAAGTCTCTCTTAGTGCCTGTATTGTTGTCTCTGGGTTTGTGGTTCGTAGGCTGGCTTTTTTGCTTTATGTTTAAAAACCACCTATGAGTGAGTACACATGATAATTGTCTCTCTGTGTCTGGGTTACCTCACTCAAAATAAGGTTTTCTAGCTCCATCCATTTTCCTGCATAATTCAAGCTGTCGTTATTTTTTCTGCTGTGTAGTATTCCGTTGTGTAAATGTACCACATTTTCCTTACCCATTGTTCGATCGAGGGGCATTTAGGTTGTTTCCAGGTTCTGGCTATGACAAACAAAGTTGCTATGAACATGGTTGAACACATGTCTTTGTGGCACAATTGAGCATCCTTTGGATATATACCCAAAAGTGGTATTACTGGGTCTTGAGAAATGTTGTTTCCTAATTTTCTGAGAAATCACCACACTGACATCCAAAGGGGTTGTACGAGCTTGCATTCCCACCAGCAATGCAGAAGTGTTCCCTTTACCCCACAACCTCTCTAACATAAGTTATCATCAATGTTTTCGATCTTGGCCATTCTTACAGGTATAAGATGGAATTTCAGAATTGTTTTGATTTGCATTTCTCTGATGACTAAGGATGTTGAACATCCTTAAGTGTCTTTCAGCCATTTTAGATTCCTCTGTTGAGAGTTCTCTGTTTAAGGTCTGTACTCCATTTTTTATTGGATTATTTGTTCTTTGGATGACTAATTTCTTGAGTTCTTTAGATATTTGGAAGATTAGACCTCTATCTGATATGGAGTTAGTGAAGATCTTTTCCCATTCTGTAGGCTGTTATTTTGTCTTGTTGACCATGTCCTTTGCTTTACAGAAGCTTTTCAGTTTCAGGAGGTCCCATTTATTGTTTCTCTCAGTGACTGTGCTGCTGGGATTATATTTAGGAAGTGGTTCCCTGGGCCAATGTGTTCAAGTGTATTTCCCACTTTCTCTTCTATAAGGTTCAGTGTGGCTGGCTTTATGTTGAGGTCTTTGATCCATTTGGACTTGAGTTTTGTGCATGGTGATAGATATGGGTCTATTTTCATTCTTCTACATGTTGATATCCAGTTATGCCAGCACCACTTCTTAATTATGCTTTCTTTTTTCCATTTTATATTTTTTGCTTCTTTATCAAATATCAGGTGTTCGAAGATGTGTGGATTGATATTCGGGTCTTCTATTCGGTTCCATTGGTCCCCCTGTCTGTTCTTATGCCAGTACCTGGTTGTTTTCAGTACTGTAGTTCTGTAGTAGAGCTTGAAGTCAGGGATTATGATGCCTCCAGAAGTTCTTTTACTGTACAGGATTGTTTTGGCTATCCTGGGTTTTTTGCTTTTCCATATGAAGTTAAGTACTGTTTTTTCAAGGTCTTTGAAGAATTTTGCTGGGATTTTGCTGGGCATTGTGTTGAATCTGTCGATTGCTTTTGGTAAGATTGCTATTTTTACTATGTTAATTCTGCCTACCCAAGAGCATGGGAGATCTTTGCAGTTTCTGGTGCCTTCTTCAATTTCTTTCTTCATAGATTTAAAGTTCTTGTCATACAAGTCTTCCACTTGTTTGGTTAGAGTTACTCTGAGATATTTTATGCTATTTGTGGCTATTGTGAAAGGTGCTGATTCTCTGCTTTCTTTCCCAGCCCTTTTATCATCTGTGTACAGGAGGGCTACTGATTTTTTTTGGGTTAATCTTGTATCCTGCTACATTGCTGAAAGTGTTTATGAGTTGTAGAAGTTCCTTGGTAGAATTTTTGGGGTCACTTATGTAAACTCTTATATCATCAGCAAACAGTGAGAGTTTGACTTCTTCTTTTCTGATTTGTATTCCCTTGATCTCCCTTTGGTGTCTTATTGCTCTAGCTGAGACCTCAAGAACTATATTGAATAGGTATGGAGAGAGTGGACAACCTTGTCTTGTTCCTGATGTCAGTGGAATCGCTGGGAGTTTCTCTCCATTTAGTTTAATGTTGGCTGTTGACTTGCTGTATATTGCCTTAATTATATTTAGGTATGTTCCTTCTATCCTGCTCTCTCCAAGACCTTTATCACGAAGGCATGTTGTATTTTGTCAAATGCTTTTTTGGCATCTAATGAGATGATCATGTGATTTTTATCTTTCAGCTTGTTTATATAGTAGATAACGTTGACAGATTTTCGTATATTGAACCATCCCTGCATCTGTGGGATGAAGCCGACTTAGTCATGTGGATGATGGTTCTGATGTGTTCTTGGATTCGATTTGCTAGTATTTTATTTAGTATTTTTGCATCAATGTTCATGAGTGAGATTGGTCTGTAATTCTCTCTTAGTATTGTCTTTCTGTGGTTTGGGTATTAGGCTAATTGTAGCCTCATAAAAAGAGTTTGGCAATGTTCCCTCTGTTTCTCTTGTGTGGAATAATTTGAGGAATATTGGTATTAGTTCCTCTTTGAAAGTTTTGTAGAATTCTGAGCTGAAACCATCTGGTCCTGGGCTGTTTTTGGTTGGGAGACTTTTGATGACTGTTTCTATTTCTTCAGCAGTTATAGGTCTGTTTAATTTGTTTATCTGGTCTTGATTTAATTTTGGCAAGTGATATTTATCCAGAAAGTTGTCCATTTCCTTTAAGTTTTTCAATTTTGTGGAGTACAGGTTTTCAAAATATGATCAGATGGTCCTCTGTATTTCCTCCATGTCTGTTGTCCCCTTTTCACTTCTGATTTTGTTAATTTGGATATTCTCTCTCTGCCTTTTGGTTAGTTTGGATAAAGATTTGTCTATTTTGTTGATTTTCTCAAAGAACCAACCCTTTATCTCATTGATTCTTTGTATTGTTTTTTTTGTTTCTATTTTGTTGATTTCAGCTCTTAATTTGTTTATTTCCTTTGTCTAGTTCTTTTAGGTGAGTTTGCTTCTTTTTGTTCTAAAGTTTTGAAATGTTCTGTTAATTCACTAGTGTGGGATTTTTCCAGTTTCTTTATGTAGGCATTTAGTGCTGTGAAATTGCCTTTTAACACTGCTTTCATTGTGTCCCATAAATTTGGGTATGTTGTGTGGTCATTTTCATTGAATTTTAGGAAGTCTTTAATTTCCCCCTTTATTTCATCCTTCACCCATTATGATTCAGGTGAGCACTGTTGAATTTCCATGTGCTTGTGGGTTTTCTGGAATTGGTATTGCTGTTGACTTCTAGTTTTAAAGCATGGTGATCTGATAAGGTACATTGGGTTATTCCAATTTTTTGTATTTGTTGAGGCTTGTTTTGTTACCGAGTATGTGGTCAATTTTTGAGAAGGTTCTATGAGGTACTGGGAAGAAGGTATATTCTTTTCTGTTTGGATGGAATATCCTATAGATGTCTGTTAAGTCCATTTGAGTCATAACATCTGTTAGTTCTCTTATTTCTCTGTTCATTTTTTTTTGTCTGATTGACGTGTCCAGTGGCGAGAGGGGAGTGTTGAAGTCTCCCACTATTAGTTTGTGGGGTTTAATATATGATTTAAGCTTTAGAAGTGTTTCTTTGACATATGAGGGTGTCCTTGTATTTGGGGCATAGATGTTCAGTATTGAAATTTCCTCTTGATGGATTTTTCCTGTGACTAATATGAAATGTTCTTCTTTGTCTCTTTTGATTGATTTTAGCTTGAAGTCTATTTTGTTACATATTAGGATAGCTACACCTGCTAGTTTCTCAGGTCCATTTGATTGGTATATTTTTTCCCAACCTTTTACTCTGAGACGATGTCTGTCTTTGAGGTTGAGATGTGTTTCCTGTATGCAGAAGAGGTATGGATTGTGTTTTTGTATCCAATCTGTTAGCCTGTGCCTTTTTTATGGGTGATATGAGTCCATTTACATTAAGGGATATTAATGACCGGTGGTTGCTATCTCCTGTTAATTTAGTTTTCATCGTTGGTGATGTTAATTTGTGCATGTTTTCTTCTTTGGGATTTGCTGTGATGAGATCATCAATTGTCTGTGTTTTTGTTGATGTAGTCATCTTCCTTGGGTTGGAATTTTCCTTCTAGTATTTTGTGTAGGGTTGGGTTTGTGGCTAGATATTGGTGAAATCTAGATTTGTCATGGAATATCTTGTTTTGTCCATCAATAGTGATCGACAGTTTTGCTGGGTATAGTAGTCTGGGCTGGCATCCATGGTCTCTTAATGTCTGAATAATGTTTGACCATGACTTTCTGGCTTTCATTGTCTTCACTGAGAAGTCAAGTGTAATTCTGATAAGTATACCTTTATATGTTACTTGGCCTTTTTCTTTTGCAGCTCTTAATATTCTTTCTTTAGTCTGTATGTTTAGTGTTTTGATTATTATGTGGCGAGAGAACTTTTTTTTTTTGGATCCACTCTATTTGGTGTTCTGTAAGCTTTTGTATCTTCATAGGTATATCTTTCTTTAGGTAGGGAAAGTTTTCTTCTATGATTTTGTTAAATAAATTTTTTGTGACTTTGAATTGAACTTCTTCTTCTATACCTATTATTCTAAGATTTGGCCTTTTTATATTGTCCCATATTTCATGGATATTTTGGGTTAAGCTTTTGTTAGATTTAATGTTTTCTTTAACTGATGAGTCTATTTCCTCTATTTTTTCTTCAGCACTTGAGATTCTCTCTTCTATTTTTTGTATTCTGTTGTTTGTACTTGAGTTGTGGTTCCTGTTCTTTTCCTCATGATTTCTGTTTTTATAATTCCTTCAGCTTGTGTTTTCTTTATTTTTTCTATCTCAGTTTTCAAGTCCTGAATAGTTTCTGTTATATGTTTGAGTTCTTCTTCTTCTTGGTTTTCTTTAAGTGATTTGCTATATCTTCCAATTTTTTGTTTTTTCTCCATTTCTTTAAGGTGATACTGTTGGACTCTAGCATCCAAACACCAAGAAGGAGTCGCCCCCAGAGACCATCTTATATATTACAGCCGATGAAAAAGCATGAGGATTTCATTAATTCTGTCATCACAGGGTCCCCCAGCATTCGGGAAGCCGAGGGACCTCGAATAGCTAGTACAGTATACTTTTAAAGGGGCCACAGAAGCAAGGGGGGTTGTTCTTTGACTATTCTGATTGGCTTATTTGAAAGGGCTATTACCAATAATTGACTGGAGAGCTGTTGTCAGATCAGATGAGGTAAGAGGTCATTTTGACCCCGTTTCCCAGGGGACCGAACCAAAGCATACCTATATGGGTAATTGTTCAGGAACTGAGTATGTGCGAGTGTAGCTGTTAGGTCCTTGGTTCCCAGGGGAGGAGGGGAAGCACTATGGCACAGAGGCTGAGAGAATTCAGAATTGTCAAAAATGGCTTCAGGATTGTCTTAAAGTCTTAGATTCCCTCCTCTTATTTGGTCAAATATCTCAATCTTGAGATATTAGTAAATTTGGAGGACCAATTGGATCTGTACACAGAGATTAACAAACCAGTGTTCTTTTTTCATAATAGGGAGGTCCTGTTGACAAGCATAGCCAACAAGATTGTGTCAAGCTGGGGTCAGCACTATTTAGCAAAGAAAAGGCTCCCACTATCAGATTAAACAGTTGCTGGCCTGTATGAGAGCTTGCCAGCAGTGAAGCAGGAGTTGTAGAAGGGTTTTTAGGACTGGGAGTGGAGCCCAGGGCCCTGGAAAAGGGGGGCTACCTCAGCAGGGGCTAGCTGGCCCTGGTCAGGTAATACTATGTTGGGCCCTAGTATTATGGTCATTGGAGGTGTTATAATAATTTATAGGGTGAACAGAATCCCTATGTCTTTTTTTTGATTATATAATTATAAATTTTAAGTATTGTTTGTTAACTGGTTAGCTCTTTTTTTTCTAGTGAAAGTGATTGTGATTTTAGATTTTTTTTTTCTGGTGTGGTACGGGTGAAAGAGACTAAGTCCTTTTTGTTAACCCTCAACCAGGAGACATTGACATTGGTTTTACATCCTCAGGCAGCATAATAAAATATTTTAGCCCCCCCCCACCATACTGCAGAGTTTGCTTCCCCCCCTGATAAATATATCATTTAGAATATTTATATACAGGATAAATGTTTTTTGGGGTTTGCTCAGTATCCTCCCAAAAGTAATCTGCTAAACACAGGTCAAAAGTTAGCTGGGGGAACCAGGTATTTAGGGGATGAACTTCAGTGGCTAGCCTTAAGGCTTGCCCAGTCTCAAAGTTAGTCAGGGTCCAGATTAAACATCAGGGCAAAGATCAGCAAGCCTGGCAGAGTCAGGCCTCCTTGAGAGGATTTTGGGTACGCTGAAGCTTTTGTTTGGATGGTCTTGGGTCATCCTGTGAAGGTGCAGGCTTGACGTGAGACGTATGCATCCAGGCTGCAATACCATCCACTTTGAGGGTAGTAGGTGTAGGGTCCCTTTCAGCGAGGTTTAAGGTTTTGGGATCGGTGTCTCTGAACATACATAGAATCGCCAACCTGGAACGGGTGTGAGATTTCCGGGTGCCTGGGCTGGTGTTGGGAGGTGCCAGCAGAGAAGCAGGGAGAGTAGCTTAGTCCAGCGGGCAGCAGCAGGGATAGCTAGGGCCCCTTTAGGGAGGGTCTAGTCTGGCCTGCAGCAGCAGGCTCTGGTTAGATAAATACCATTTTATGTCCCAAGTCTTTTCCGACATCCATGGAGACAGTCCCGCTTCTTGCCCCTGGGAGACAAGTGGGGGAGATGTCTGAACCCCCGTGTCTAAATATTTCTTCCAGGGGAAAATTTTTTGCCAGCCTCCAGGGGCAGCTGTGGGGGATATGTATCTCGGATATCCCAGGAGGCTAGCTCTGCCACTAGTTGACAGAAATCAGGGGTAAGGGCAGGGGTATCAAAGCAAGGGCTTGAGGAGGCATGGATTGCAGGTATGAGCGGGCAGCTGCTGTTCTGGCTGTGGGGTGCTGTAGCTTTTTTCATGTCCCTCCGGATACACCCCAGCCGTCAATTTTGGAACGAATGCGAGATTTCCAGGTATCAGGGTGGCCAGGGGTCTCTATGCCTGGGCTCGGAGATCTGGAGAGCCTTTAACCGTGCCTGTAGATGGGGTTTGTGAGCAAATGGGTCATGAGGGGCCTTAGGAAACTAAGACGGGGGTCCCCCATATTGGATCTCATAGGGGGTTAGTCCAAGCTGAGACGGGGTGTTTCGTACATAGAACAGGGCTATGGGAAGGAGCTGTATCCAGCCTTTAGTGTCAGATTTTAAAGGCTAATTTGGTAAGGGTCTTTATTTATTCTTTTTACCTGTTTTGAACTCTGGGGTCTGTATGTACAATGTAATTTTTTCCAGTTTTATCTATGCCCTGACTTTTTTGAGCAACAAGGCAGTTTTATCATCAACCTCAATTACCTTGAGCAGGCCAAACCTCAAGAAGATTTCTTCTTTGATCTTCTTAGTTCTGGTAAGAAAAAGCTTTTCTGTCATCCAGGTGATGTCCCTTTAAGTAGGCTGCTCAGCTCATTTATTATTGCTGCCCTGTCTTTTTATCAGCATGTACCATCAAAACCGGATCTGCTTGGGCATTGCTATACCCCAAGCTTCCCACAGCCGCAGTCTGGGAGCTGGGGGCAGTTGTTCTCTGTGAAACTTGCAAGCAGCTCGGGAAGGATGTTTGGAATTGGGCTCCAGCATCTCCTGGGCCCCTCCTCGCTTCAGTCAGTCGCTGCCTGTGCTGCCTGCCAGGGCAGGTGGCTGTAAGCAGAGTTTTTAGGCTTGGGCTGACCAAGGCAACTGGGAGGAGGATTTAGCCAGCAGTGGCTGCAAAGCCTTTTTTAGAGAGGTGGGCATGGCGAAGGCAGAGAACAGCCTGCTTTTTTTTTTTTTTTACAGCCCTGGAGAACAGTAGGGGAAGTCAAAGTCTTTAACAGGTCTTTTTGTAATAAACGTGTGGGACACTCATCCTTGTGTCCGTAGTTAAATGCTTTAGACATAGCGAGGGGGAACTCCTCCCCCTTCCCCTCCACTCCGTACACCCCAGAATCGGACACCTGGGTATACAGTGTAAACAAGGGGGGGGGGGAATTTTAGTACTGTCATTGTGGCTATTGCGTAGGCCTCTCAGGTGGGCAGAGCATTGTTTCAGTAGCCGGCTGTGCTCAGCAGCTGCTTTGGGAAGTGTCTTGAGCCCAATGTCCTGTAGGGCCATTTCTTACTGAAGTCTGCATTTGGCCATTCAGGGGCTGCTCTGTCTGAGGTGCGCAGTCTCTGCAGCTGTCGTCTTCTGTTGCCTCCCTATCTGTCTAATTTTTTTTTTACTAAGTTTTGGAGGGAGCATCTCTGTAGTCCCTCTATTTTCTGTAACTTGTTGTCTGATGTTGACTGGCCTATAAAAGACATTATTACATTGGCTTGGCGATCTGCTGCCATGGGATCAAAATGGGTGTACATCCTGTATCCCTCCAATAGTCTTTCTAAAAATCCTGTAGGAGTACTATCAGACCTTTGTACTATTGCTCTTACCTTAGCCAAATTAGCAAATTAGTGGGGTGCTTTGAAACCCCCCTCCTTTTTTTTAGACCCGCCAACTGGACTCTGGCAATAAAGACGGAGCTGTTCCTTACCAGCTGGAGTATTGAAGTCCCATCCTCTATCTTGTCCGGTGATTGGGTTGGCTTGCTGTCAGCTCCTGGGACATTTTTTTGAGCTTTAAAGAGAATTTATTGTTTTTTCTGTGGTTAGGAGCACCTATAAGAGCTGCTGGCAATCATCCCAAGTGGGCTAATGAATAACCAGAACAGATTCTATAAGCCCAGTCATGGCCTGAGAGTCCCAAGAGAAGAAAAGGGTTAGAGGCAGAAAAAGGCAATATTGTAATTGGCCTGCTACTGAGTGAAGGGGAAATGCTTGGGAGGTTATTCTCTTCCTAGTGGACATTTCTCCCCTGTCCCAGCATAGATGCTGAGTACTGAAGTTTTTAGGGCTAGGGCCCGACCAGCGGGGCTCCTCAGGAACGAAGTGCTTCCTCAGGGGAGGAGGAGGGAAAAGTCTGCCATGCTCAGCTGGATATCAGGAAGAACAGGAGGTGCCTGGATTCTGGGTATCTTTTGCTCCTGTACAGGAAAGAGAGAAGACAAAGGGCTTGGGGAGGGGCAGCCATCACCTCCTCCAGCAATGGGGCTGCTTTCGGAATCAGGGAAACTGATGATGGTCAGGGGGCCGGTGCCAGGTTTTGAATTTCTGCAGGTGGATTTTAACAAAGACAAACCGACATCGACATACAAAAACAAAAAATACAAAGAGACAGACATAAACTCAAAACCAGAAGCTGGTGCTCTCATCACCATTCTGGCGTAGAATTGAAAATACACAAGAACAGAAAGACAGACATAGACTCAAAATCAGAAGCCGCGCGGCAACAGATCCAAAAATACAGATGGAGGATCATATCTCCCCTGGAGATTAGGGCGACCTGGTCGCCCCTTCTTCCCATAAATGCCCATGAAACGTCTTTCAGGGCTAGGGCAAGGGATCTCAGGACACATCTGCCTCCTCCCTTAGCCCCGTTTCAATATAGACCCTGCGCAAGTACAATTTTTAGATTATTAATTTACAATTACACAGAAACAGAAACACAATATATAAACAGACAGATATAAAAATGAGCTTGTTTTTTTTTATACCTCTAACTGGGTCTAGAGTGTGTCTGGGAGCGACTCGATTCCAGGTCAGGGAACCAAATGTTGGACTCTAGCGTCCAAACACCGAGAAGGAGTCGGTCGCCCCCAGAGACCATCTCATACACCACAGCCGATGCAAAAGCATGAGGATTTTATTAATTCTGTCATGACAGGGTCCCCCAGCATTTGGGAAGCCGAGGGACCTCGAATAGCTGGTACAATCTACTTTTAAAGGGGCCACAGAAGCAAGGGGGGTTGTTCTTTGACTATTCTGATTGGCTTATTTGAAAGGGCTATTACCAATAATTGACTGGAGAGCTGTTGTCAGATCAGATGAGGTAAGAGGTCATTTTGACCCCGTTTCCCAGGGGACCGAACCAAAACATACGTATATGGGTAATTGTTCAGGAACTGAGTACGTGCGAGTGTAGCTGTTAGGTCCTTGGTTCCCAGGGGAGGAGGGGAAGCACTATGGCACAGAGGCTGAGAGAATTCAGAATTGTCAAAAATGACTTCAGGATTGTCTTAAAGTCTTACAATTTCTCATTTCATCTTTAAGAATTTCAAACATTCTCTTGAGGTTATTTTTTTGATCATTTTCTTCTGGTTCATCTTACTTTTGTAGGGTCTTTAGGTTTTACTGGTATTGTGTTGCTCTTTGTGGTGATGCATGTGATCTTACCTTTTCTACTCATCTTTTCCTCTAATAGGTGTGGTTGGGGCTGTCTGAGTTTCTGTTGAATAATCTTCTAGGTGTCAGTGAATCCAAAGCTCAGATGGATGTTCCTCGTGGTACAGTCAGTGTCACAGTTCTAGTTACCCTGTTGGTTATTCCTGTTCCTGGAGGTAGCTCAGTGCTCCTGTGCTTTGGTCTCCTCCCTTGAAGTTTGCTGTCTCAGGTCTACTTTGGCCTAGGCTGCTGGCTTTGATCTGTTTCTGTAAATCTTGGTCTGGATCTCCTCTTGCAGAAGTCTCTGGTTTGGAGTTAGATCTGTTCTGGTGGCAATCGCTGACTCTGGATCTGGTCGCTGGTTCAATCCTGATCTGCCCATGTCCTGGGACTGGGTTTGCTTCTGCTCCTGGTGGAGCTTTTTCTCTCTGTGTCTTAGGTAACTGGTTCAGTCCCACTCCAGTTCCAGTGGAGGTCACAGACTTTGAGTCAGGTCTTTGACTCAATCCTGGACTGCCAGTGTTCCAGGACTGGGTTGGCTCCCAGGGCTGGGTTTACTCCTTCCTGGCTTCTGCTCTAGGTGGAGCTTATTTCCTCCAGCTCTCTCTATCCTAGGAGTCTCATTCAATTCCACTCCTGTGTTTTATCCCAGGCCTTTTCAGTCACAGTCCAGCTGGCCTTGGTGAGTCCCCGATAGAACATCCCCATTGTCACAGTGTGCCTCGCGGTCCTGAGTTCCTTGCTCGTGCTCTCTCTCCTTCTGCTCCTGATTTGGACCTTGAGATTTCTGTCCGGTGCTCCAATGTGGGTCTCTGTCTCTGTCTCCTTTCATCGCCTGCTGAAGGTTAATATTCAGGAGGATGCCTATATGTTTTTCTTTGGATTCTCCTTCTTATTTCACTTCTCTACGTCCTTGGACTTCCCACAGGGTAGGGAACCCTGATAGCTCTTTGGGCTGACGAGGGAGGGGGACTTGATTGGGGGAGGGGGAGGGAAATGGGAGGCGGTGGTGGGGAAGAGAAGAAATCATAAATAAATAAATAAATAAATAAATAAATAAATAAATAAAACAAAACCAATTCCACTCCTGTGGAATTTGTTGCCCAAGGTGGAGTTCCTTGCCTCAGGGCAACTTTGGTTTAGGTTACCAGTTTTGACCTGTATCTGTAAATTTTAGTCTAGATTCTCTCCTGCAGAAGTCCCTAGGTTGGAGTTGGACCTGGAAAGGTTTCTGGTTCTGGTCTACTGCCTGAAAAGTTTTAGGCTCGGGTGTGCCCTAACCTGCAGAGGACCTGCTTACTTCCTCAAAGGTCTCAGACTCATGCTGGGACCCACAGGGGTTCCAGGTTCCTGCCTATTCCCTTTGATGTCCCAAACCAATGCCTGAACCCACAGAGGACCTGGCTCAGGTCTACTCTCTCTGAGGTCCCAGACTTGCGCCTGGCCCCGCAGTGATCTCTGGTTCCTGCCTATTCCCTCGGAGGACCTAGGTTCACTCACACCCATGCTGGCAGAGGTCCTGGCTCTGGCCAAGTTCCTGGAAGGTCCTAGACTCTCCACTGGACTCCATTTTTTATTGGATTATGTGATCTTTTGTTGTCCAATTTCTTGAGTTATTTGTATATTTTGGAGATCAGACCTTTGTTTGATGTGGGGTTAGTGAAGATCTTTTCCCATTCTGTAGGCTGACCGACAAGATGGAATTACAAGCATATATTACCACCCATGAGATGGAATTACAGGCTTGTATTATTACAACAAGATGGAATTACAGAAATGTATTACTACCCTCAAAATGGAATTTCAGGTATGTATTATTACAAAGAGATGGAACTATAGGCATGTATTATAAAGATGGAATTACAGGCGTGTATTACCACCCACAAGATGTATTTACAAGCATGCATTCTTACCAAAATTTTGAATTACAGGCATGTATTACTGAGAGATGGAATTGCATGCATGAATTACCAAGAGATGGAATTATAGGCATTAAAACCAAGATGGAATTGCAGGCATATATTCCTACCCATGAGATGGAATTACAGGCTTATCCTATCATCCACAAATGGAGTTACAGGCATGAATTACTAAGAAATGGAATTACAGGCATGTATAACCAAGATGGAATTACAGACATGTATTCCTACCCACGAGATGCAATTAGAGGCATGTATTACCACTCACAAAATGGAATTATAGGCTTGTATTACTAAGAGATGTAATTACAGTCATGTATTACTGAGAGATGGAACTACAGGAATGTATTACCAAGATGAAATTTACAGGTATGTATTACTACCCACGTGATGGGATTCCAAGCATGTATTATTATCAAGAAATGAAATTACAGGCATGTATTACCAAGAGATGGAACCACAGGCATGTATTTCTAAGATGGAATTATAAGCACGTATTCCTACCCACGAGATGGAATTAGAGGCCTGTATTACCAGCCACGAGATGGAATTCCAGGCAGGTATGACTAAGGGATGCAAGTACAGATATGTATTACCACCCTTGAGATGAAATTACAATGATGTGTTACTACAGACGAGATGGAATTATGTTTTTCTCAGGGGGTCTTGATTACCCAGGGGGTGTTTATTAAGCATTTCTTTTTTTCATTTTTTCCCTTTTTTAAACTGATATTTATTGAGGTCTACATTTTTCTCTGCTCCCCTCCCTGCCTCTCCCGTTCCCCTCCAATCCTCCCCCATGTCCCCATGCTCCCAATTTACTCAGGAGATCTTGTCTTTTTCTACTTTCTACTTCCCATGTAGATTAGATCTATGTAAGTCTCACTTAGTGTCCTCATTGTTGTCTAAATTCTCTGGGCTTGTGGTTTGTAGGCTAGCTTTCTTTGCTTTATGTTTAAAAACCACCTATGAGTGAGTACACGTGATAATTGTCTCTCTGTGTCTGGGTTACCTCACTCAAAATAAGGTTTTCTAGCTCCATCCATTTTCCTGCATAATTCAAGCTGTCGTTATTTTTTCTGCTGTGTAGTACTCCGTTGTGTAAATGTACCACATTTTCCTTACCCATTGTTCGATCGAGGGGCATTTAGGTTGTTTCCAGGTTCTGGCTATGACAAACAAAGTTGCTATGAACATGGTTGAACATATGTCTTTGTGGCACAATTGAGCATCCTTTGGATATATGCCCAAAAGTGGTATTACTGGGTCTTGAGAAATGTTGTTTCCTAATTTTCTGAGAAATCACCACACTGACATCCAAAAGGATTGTACAAGCTTGCACTCCCACCAGCAATGCAGAGGTGTTCCCTTTACCCCACAACCTCTCCAGGATAAGTTGTCATCAGTGATTTTCATCTTGGCCATTCTTAGAGGTGTAAGATGGAATCACAGAGTTGTTTTGATTTGCCTTTCTTTGATGACTAAGAATGTTGAACATTTCCTTAAGTGTCTTTCAACCATTTTAGATTCCTCTGTTGAGAGTTCTCTGTTTAGGTCTGTACTCCATTTTTTTTATTGTATTATGTGATCTTTTGGTGACCAATTTATTGAGTTCTTTGTATATTTGGGAGATCAGATCTCTGTCTGACATGGGGTTAGTGAAGAGGTTTTCCCATTCTGTAGGCTTACAGACAAGATGGAATTACAGGCTTGTATTATTACAATGAGAAAAAATTACAGGTATGTATTATTACCCTCTAAATGTAATTACAGGTATGTGTTATTACAAAGACATGGAAATACAGGTATGTATTATTATAAAGATAAGAATTACACGCATGTGTTACTGAAATGAAATTACAGGTATGTATTACCATACATGAGATGTAATTACAGGCATCTATTATTACCAAGAGATCGAATTACAGGCATGTTTTACCAACCAATCATGGAATTACAGGCATCTATTACAACACACCATATGGAATACAGGCATGTATTACTACCCACCCAATGGAATTACAGGTACATATTAATACTACCACAGGAAATTACAGGCATGTGTCACCAAACACCAGATGGATTTACAGGCACAGAATATCCCCAATGAAATGGAATTAAAGGCATGTTTTACCACCAACAAAGTATAACTACAGGTAAGAATTACAAGCCAATAGATGGAATTACAGGCATGTATACCAACAACAAGAAGGAATTAAGGCACGTATTACCACCCAATTGAAGGAATTACAGGCATGTCTCTAAAAACACCAGATGGAATTACAGTCATGTTTTAATACCGACAAAATGGAATTACAAGCATATATTACCACCCTTGAGATGGAATTAGAGTCATGTATTACAACTGACTAGATGGAATTACAGGTATGTATTACCACGCACCAGACGGAATTACAAGCATCTTTCACCACATAACGTATGGAAATACAGGCATGCATTAACACTGACAAGATGGAATTACATGCATGTGTTACCACCACCAGATGGAATTATAGGCTGTATTATCACCAAATTGATGAAATTACAAGCATGTATAACCACCCAATTATGAAATAACAGGCAGTATTACCACCAACCAGAGGAAATTACAGGCATTTATTACTACCCACACAATTGAATTACAGGCATGTATTACTATCATTACATGTAATTACAGGCATGTCCCACCAAACACCAGATGGAATTACAGGCATGTATTACAAGCAACCAGATGGAATTACAGGCATGTATTACCACCAACCAGATGGAATTACAGGTATGCATTACAAACCAACTTATGGAATTACAAGCATGTTTTACCACACAACTTATGGAATTACAGGCAAGTATTACCTCGCAGATGTTGGATGTACAGGAATGAATTACCACCAACCATATGGGGTTACAGGCATGTATTACCACCCAAGGTTTGGAATAACAAGCATATTTTACCACACACCTTATGGAAATACAGGCACGTATTACCTCCCAGAAATTGGGTTTACAGGCAAGTATTACCACCCACCATATGGAATTACTGGCATGTTTTACCATTCACCTTATGGAATTACAGGCAAGTATTACCTCTCAAAAGTTGGAATTACAGGCAAGTATTACCACCAACAAGATGGAATTACAGGCATGTATTACCAACAACCAGATGGAATTAGAGGCATGTATTACCACCAGCCAGATGGAATTACAGGCATGTATTACCAACAACCAGATGGAATTACAGGCATGCATTACCACCCACCATACGGAATTAAAGACATGTTTTACCAATTACCTATGGAATTACAGGCAAGTATTACCACCCAGATGTTGGATATACCAGCATGTAATACCAACAACGAGATGGAGTTACAGGCATGCATTACCACCGACCATATGGAATTACAGGCATGTTTTACCACTCACCTTTTGGAATTCCAGGCAAATGTTACCTCTCAGAAGTTGGAATTACAGGCATGTATTACGACCAACAGGAGGGAATTACAGGCATGTTTTATCACCCACCATATGGAAATACAAGCATGTTTTACCACTTCCCTTATGGAATTAGAGGCAAGTTTTAACTCATAGAAGTTGGAATTACAGGCCAGTATTACCACCAACAAGAGGGTATTACAGGCATGTATTACCACCAACCTGATGGAATTACAGGCATGTATTACCACCCATCCATATGGAATTACAAGCTAGTTTTAAGAAAAACCTTTTCTAATTACAAGCAAGTATTACCTCCAAGAAGTTGGATGTTAGGCATGTATTACCACCAACCAGATGGAGTTACAGGCATGTATTACCACCAAACAGATGGAGTTACAGGCATGTATTACCACCAATCAATGGAATTACATTCTTTATTATCACCCAATTGATGGAATTGCAGGCATGTATAGTACCCAACAATTGGAATTAAAGGCATATTTTTAGCCCACCAGATGGAATGAGAGGAATAGATGGAATTACAAACATGTATTACCACCAACCAGACGGAATTACAGACATGTATTACCAACAACCAGATGGAATTACAGGCATGTATTACCCACAACAAGAGGGAATTACACGCATGTAATAACACCAACCACATGGAATTACAGGCAATTATTACCACCAACCAGATGGAATTATAGGTATGTTTTATCACACACCATATGGGATTACAAGCATGTTTTACAAAACAACTTATGGAATTACAGGCAAGTATTACCACCCATAATTTGGATTTACAGGCAAGTATTACCACCAACAAGACGTAATTACAGGCATGTATTACCACCAATCAGATGGAATTACAGGCATGTATTACCACCAATCAGATGGAATTACAGGCATGTATTACCAACAACCAGATGGAATTACAGGTATGTATTACCACCAACCACATGGAATGAAGGCAATTATTAAAAAAATCAGATGGAATTAAATGCATGTTTTATCACCCACCATATGGAATTACAAGCATGTTTTACCACTCACCGTATGGAATTACAGGCAAGTATTACCTCTCAGAAGATGGAATTACAGGCAAGTATTACCACCAACAAGAGGGAATTACAGGCATGCATTACAACTCACCATATGGAATTACAGGCATGTTTTACCACATCCCTTATGGAATTACAGGCAAGTGTTACCTCTCAGAAGTTGGAATTACAGGCAAGTATTACCACCAACAAGACGGAATTACAGTCAAGTATTACCACCAGCCAGATGGAATTACAGGCAATTATTACTAACAGCCAGATGGAATTACAGGTATGCATTACCACCCACCATTTGGAATTACAAGCATGTTTTTCGACTCACCTTATGGAATTACAGGCAGGTATTACCAGCAACCAGATGGAATTAAAGGTATGCATTACCATCAACCATATCGCATTACAGGCATGTTTTACCAGTCATCTTATGGAATTACAGGCAAGTGTTACCTGTCAGAAGTTCAATTACAGGCAAGTATTACCACCAACAAGACGAAATTACAGTCATGTATTACCACCAACCAGATGGAATTACAGGCATGTATTACCACCAACCAGATGGAATTACAGGCATGCATTACCACTCACCATATGGATTACAGGCATGTTTTACCACTCACCTTATGGAATTCCAGGCAAATGTTACCTCTCAGAAGTTGGAATTACAGGCATGTATTACGACCAACAAGAGGGAATTACAGGCAGCTTTTATCACCCACCATATGGAAATACAAGCATGTTTTACCACTTCCCGTATGGAATTACAGGCAAGTGTTACCTCCCAGAAGTTGGAATTACAGGCCAGTATTACCAACAAAAGGAGGGAATTAAAGGCATGTATTACCACCAACCACATGGAATTACAGGCATGTATTACCATCGAGAAGATGGAATTACAGGCATGTTTTCTCACCCACCATATGGTATTACAAGCATCTTTTACCAAATACCTTATGGAATTACAGGCAAGTGTTACCTCATAAGCTGGAATTACAGGAAAGTATTACCACAAACAAGAGGGAATTACAGGCATGTATTACCACCAGCCAGATGGAATTATAGGCATGTATTACCACGAGCCAGATGAAATTAGAGGCAAGTATTACCACCAACAAGAGGGAATAACAGGCATGTATTTCAAACAACCAGATGGAATTATAGGCATGTATTACCACCAACCAGATGGAATTAAGGCCTTCATTACCAATCACCATATGGAATTACAAGCATGTTTTACCACTTCCCTTATGGAATTACAGGCAAGTGTTACCTCCCAGAAGTTGGAAATACAGGCAAGTATTACCAGCAAAAAGAGGGAATTACAGGCAATTATTACCACCAACCAGATGGAATTATAGGCATGTTTTAAAACCCACCATATGGAATTACAGTCATGTTTTACCACTTACCTTCTGAAATTAGAGGCAAGTGTTACCTCTCAGAAGTTGGAATTACAGGCAAGTATTACCACCAACAAGAGGGAATTACAGTCATGTATTACCACCAGCCAGATGGAATTACAGGCATGTTTTGCCACTTCCCTTATGGAATTACAGGCAAGTGTTACCTCTCAGAAGTTGGAATTACAGGCAAGTATTACCACCAACAAGACGGAATTACAGTCAAGTATTACCACCAGCCAGATGGAATTACAGGCAATTATTACTAACAGCCAGATGGAATTACAGGTATGCATTACCACCCACCGTTTGGAATTACAAGCATGTTTTTCCACTCACCTTATGGAATTACAGGCAGGTATTACCAGCAACCAGATGGAATTAAAGGTATGCATTACCATCAACCATATTGCATTACAGGCATGTTTTACCAGTCATCTTACGGAATTACAGGCAAGTGTTACCTGTCAGAAGTTCAATTACAGGCAAGTATTACCACCAACAAGACGAAATTACAGTCATGTATTACCACCAACCAGATGGAATTACAGGCATGTATTACCACCAACCACATGGAATTACAGGCATGCATTACCACTCACCATATGGATTACAGGCATGTTTTACCACTCACCTTATGGAATTCCAGGCAAATGTTACCTCTCAGAAGTTGGAATTACAGGCATGTATTACGACCAACAAGAGGGAATTACAGGCAGCTTTTATCACCCACCATATGGAAATAAAAGCATGTTTTACCACTTCCCGTATGGAATTACAGGCAAGTGTTACCTCCCAGAAGTTGGAATTACAGGCCAGTATTACCAACAAAAGGAGGGAATTAAAGGCATGAATTACCACCAACCACATGGAATTACAGGCATGTATTACCATCGAGAAGATGGAATTACAGGCATGTTTTCTCACCCACCATATGGTATTACAAGCATCTTTTACCAAATACCTTATAGAATTACAGGCAAGTGTTACCTCATAAGCTGGAATTACAGGAAAGTATTACCACAAACAAGAGGGAATTACAGGCATGTATTACCACCAGCCAGATGGAATTATAGGCATGTATTACCACGAGCCAGATGAAATTAGAGGCAAGTATTACCACCAACAAGAGGGAATAACAGGCATGTATTTCAAACAACCAGATGGAATTATAGGCATGTATTACCACCAACCAGATGGAATTAAGGCCTTCATTACCAATCACCATATGGAATTACAAGCATGTTTTACCACTTCCCTTATGGAATTACAGGCAAGTGTTACCTCCCAGAAGTTGGAAATACAGGCAAGTATTACCAGCAAAAAGAGGGAATTACAGGCAATTATTACCACCAACCAGATGGAATTATAGGCATGTTTTAAAACCCACCATATGGAATAACAGTCATGTTTTACCACTTACCTTCTGAAATTAGAGGCAAGTGTTACCTCTCAGAAGTTGGAATTACAGGCAAGTATTACCACCAACAGGAGGGAATTACAGTCATGTATTACCACCAGCCAGATGGAATTACAGGCATGTTTTGCCACTTCCCTTATGGAATTACACCAAGTGTTACCTACCAGAAATTGGAATTACAGGTAAGTATTACCACCAACACGAGGGAATAATAGGTATGTATTTCCCACGATCAGATGGAATTATAGGCATGTATTACCACCCACCATATGGAATTACAAGCATGTTTTACCACTCACCTTATGGAATTACAAGCAAGTGTTACCTCTCAGAAGTTGGAATTACAGGCAAGTATTACCACCCACCATTTGGAATTACAAGCATGTTTTATCACACACCTTACGGAATTAAGGGAGGTATTACCAGCCACCAGAAGGAATTAAAGGCATGCATTACCATCCACAATATGGAATTACAGGCATGTTTTACCACTCACCTTAAAAATTACAGGCAAGTGTTACCTCTCAGAAGTTGTAATTACAGGCAAGTATTACCATCAACAAGAGGAATAACACACATGTATTTCCAACGACCAGATGGAATTATAGGCATGTATTACCACCAACCAGATGGAATTAAGGCCTCCATTACCAATCACCATATGGAATTACAAGCATGTTTTACCACTTCCCTTATGGAATTACAGGCAAGTGTTACCTCCCAGAAGTTGGAATTACAGCCAAGTATTACCATCAACAGACGGAATTACAGATATGTATTACCAACAACCACATGGAATTACAGGCATGTATTACAAACAACCAGATGGAATTACAGGCATGTATTACCAACAAACAGAGGGAATTACAGGCATGTATTAACACCAACCACATGGAATTACAGGCAATTATTACCACCAACCAGATTGAATTACAGGCATGTTTATCACCCACCATATGGAATTACAAGCATGTTTTACCACTCACGTTATGAAATTACAGGCAAGTGTTACCTCTCAGAAGTTGGAAATTACAGGCAAGTATTACCACCAACCAGACGGAATTACAGACATGTATTACAACAACCAGATGGAATTACAGGCATGTATTACCCACAACAAGAGGGAATTACACGCATGTAATAACACCAACCACATGGAATTACAGGCAATTATTACCACCAACCAGATGGAATTACAGGCATGTTTGCCATCCACCGTATGGAATTACAAGCATATTTTACCACTCACCTTATGGAATTACAGGCAAGTGTTACCTCGCAGAAGTTGGAATTACAGCCATTTGTTACCACCAAACAAGAGGGAATTACAGGCATGCATTACAACTCACCATATGGAAATACAGGCATGTTTTACCACATCCCTTGTGGAATTACAAGAAAGTGTTACCTCCCAGAAGTTGGAATTACAGGGAAGTATTACCACCAACAAGAGGGAATTACAGGCATGTATTACCAACAACCAGATGGAATTACAGGCATCTATTACCACCAACCAGATGGAATTACAGGCATGTATTACCAACAACCAGAGGGAATTACAGGCATGTATTAACACAAACCACATGGAATTACAGGATATTATTACCACTAACAAGATGGAATTACTGGTATGTTTATCACCCACCATATGGAATTACAGGAATGTTTTACCTCTTCTGAAATTAGAGGCAAGTGTTACCACTCAGAAGTTGGAATTACAGGCAAGTATTACTAGCGACAAGAGGAAATTACAGGCATGTATTACAACCAACCGGATGGAATTATAGGCTTCTATTACCACCAACCAGATGGAATTACAGGCATGTTTATCACCCACCACATGGAATGACAAGCATGTTTTACCACTCACCGTATGGAATTACAGGCAAGTGTTATCTCTCAGAAGTTGGAATTAGAGGCAAGTATTACCACCCACCATTTGGAATTACAAGCATGTTTTACCACACACCTTACCGAATTACAGGGAGGTATTACCAGCCACCAGAGGGAATTAAAGGCATGCATTACCATCCACCATATGGAATTACAGGCATGTTTTACCACTCACCTTACGGAATTACAGGCAAGTGTTACCTCTCAGAATTTGGAATTACAGGCAAGTATTACCACCATCAATAGGGAATAACATACATTTATTTCCAACGACCAGATAGAATTATAGGCATGTATTACCACCAACCAGATGGAATTAAGGCCTGCATTACCACTCACCATATGGAATTACAGGCATATTTTACCACTCACATTATGGAATTACAGGCAAGTGTTACCTCTCAGAAGTTGGAATTACAGGCAAGTATTACCACCAACAAAACGGAATTACAGTCATGTATTACCACAGCCAGTTGGAATTACAGGCAAGAATTACCACCAACAAGAAGGAAAAATAGGCATGTATTTCCAACGACCAGATGTAATTATAGGCATGTATTACCACCAACCAGATGGAATTACAGGTATGCATTACCACTCACCATATGGAATTACAGGCAAGTGTTACCTCTCAGAAGTTGGAATTACAGGCAAGTATTACCACCAACAAAGGGAATTACAGGCATGTATTACGACCAACAATAGGGAATTATAGGCATATTTTATCACCCACTATATGGAATTACAAGCATGTTTTACCACTTCCCTTATGGAATTACAGGCAAGTATTACCTCCCATAATTGGAATTACAGCCAAGCATTACCACCAACAAGAGGGAATTACAGGCATGTAATACCACCAACAAGATGGAATTGCAGGCATGTATTACAAACAACCAGATGGAATTACAGGCATGTATTACCAACAACCAGAGGGAATTACAGGCATGTAAAAACACCAACCACATGGAATTACAAGCAATTATTACAACCAACCCGATGGAATTACAGGCATGTTTATCACCCACCATATGGAATTACAAGCATGTTTTACCACTCACCTTATGGAATTACAGGCAAGTGTTACCTCTCAGAAGTTGGAATTACAGGCAAGTGTAACTACCACAAGACGGAATTACAGACATGTATTACCACCAACCAGATGGAATTACAGGCATGTATTACTAACAACCAGAGGGAATTACAGGCATGTATTAACACCAACCACATGGAATTACAGGCAATTATTACCACCAACCAGATGGAATTACAGGCATATCTACCATCCACCATATGGAATTACAAGCATGATTTACCACTCACCTTATGGAATTACAGGCAAGTGTTACCTCTCAGAAGTTGGAATTACAGGCAAGTATTACCACCATCAAGAGGGAATTACAGGCGTGCATTACAACTCAACATATGGAATTACAGGCATGTTTTACCACATCCCTTATGGAATTACAGGCAAGTCTTACCTCCCAGAAGTTGGAATTACAGGCAAGTATTACCACTAACAAGAGGGAATTCCAGGCATGTATTACCACCAACCAGATGGAATTACAGGTATGTATTACCAACAACCAGATGGAATTACAGGCATGTATTACCAACAACCAGAGGGAATTACAGGCATGTTTTAACAACAACCACATGGAATTACAGGCAATTATTACCACCAACCAGATGGAATTACAGGCATGTTTATCACCCACCATATGGAATTACAAGCATTTTTTACCAGTCACCTTATGGAATTACAGGCAAGAGTTACCTCTCAGAAGTTGGAATTACTGGCAAGTATTACTACCAACCAGACGGAATTACAGACATGTATTACCAATAACCAGAGGGAATTACAGGCATGTATTACCAACAACCAGAGGGAATTACAGGCATGTATTAACACAAACCACATGGAATTATAGGCACTTATTACCACTAACCAGATGGAATTACAGGCATGTCTATCACCCACCATATGGAATGTTTTTATCACTGACCTTATGGAATTACAGGCAAGTGTTACATCTCAGAATTTGGAATCAGACAAGTATTACCACCCACAAGACAGAATTACAGTCATGTATTACCACCAGCCAGATGGAATTACGGGCAATTATTACTACCAACCAAATGGAATTACAGGTATGCATTACCACCCACTATTTGGAATACAAGCATGTTTTACCACAAACCTTATGGATTTACAGGCAGGTATTACCAGCAACCAGATGGAATTAAAGGTATGCATTACCATCCACCATATCTCATTACAGGCATGTTTTACCAGTCACCTTATGGAATTAAAGGCAAGTGTTACCTGTCAGAAGTTGAATTACAGGCAAGTATTAACACCAACAAGACGGAATTACAGTCATGTATTACCACCAGCCAGATGGATTACAGGCAATTATTACCACATACAAGATGGAATTACAGGCATGTATTTCTAATGACCAGATGGAATTATAGGCATGTATTACCACCAACCAGATGGAATTACAGGCATGCATTACCACTCACCATATGGAATTACAGGCATATTTTACCACTCACCTTTTGGAATTACAGGCAAGTGTTACCTCTCAGAAGTTGGAATTACTGGCAAGTACTACCACCAACAAGAGGGAATTACAGCCAGCTTTCATCACCCACCTTATGGAATTACAAGCATGTTTTACCACTTCCCTTATGGAATCACAGGCAAGTGTTACCTTCCAGAAGTTGGAAGTACAGTCCAGTATTACCAGCAAAAATAGGGCATTACAGGCATGTATTACCACCCACCAGATGGAATTAGGCGCAATTATTACCACCAACTAGATGGAATTACAGGCATGCATTACCCCTCACCATATGGAATTACAAGCATGTTTTACCACTTCCCTTATGGAATTACAGGCATGTGTTACCTACCAGAAATTGGAATTACAGGCAAGTATTACCACCAACAAGAGGGAATTACATGCATGTATTACCACCAACCAGATGGAATTACAGGCTTGCATTACGACCAACATTATGAAATTACAAGCATGTTTTAACACACACCTGTTGTAATTACAGGTAAGTATAACACCAAGTAGTCGGATGTCCACGAATGTGTTACCACCAACCAGATGGAATTACAGGAATATATTACCATAAACCAGATGGAATTACAAGTATGTTTTACCAACAACCACATGGAATTACAGGGAATTTTTACCACCAACCAGATGGAATTAGAGGCATCTTTTATCACCCACCATATGGAATTACAAGCATGTTTTACCACTCACCTTATGAAATTACAGGCAAGTGTTACTTCTCAGAAGTTGGAATTACAGGCAAGTATTACCATCCAAAGAGGAAATTACAGGCATGTATTACCACCAACAAGAGGGAATTACAGGCATTTATACCACCAACCACACGGAATTACAGGCAATTATTACCACCAACCAGATGGAATTACAGGCATGTTTGAAAACCCACCATATAGAATTACAGGCATGTTTTACCACTTACCATCGGGAATTACAGTCAAGTGTTACCTATCAGAAGTTGGAATTACATGCAAGTATTACCACCAAAAAGAGGGAATTACAGGCATGTATTACTACCAACCAGATGGAATTACAGGCATGTATTACAAACAACCAGAGGGAATTACAGACATGTATTAACACCAACCACATGGAATTACAAGCAATTATTACCACAGAGAAGATGGAATTACAGGCATGTTTATCACCCACCATATGGAATTATAAGCAAGTTTTACCAAATACCTTATGGAATTACAGGCAAATGTTACCTCATAAGCTGGAATTTCAGGCAAGAATTACCACAAACAAGAGGGAATTACATGCATGTATTACCACCAAGCAGATGGAATTACAGGCATGCATTACCACTCACCATATGGAATTACAGGCATGTTTTACCACTTCCCTTATGGTATTACAGGCAAATGCTACCTCCCAGAAGTTGGAATTACAGGCAAGTATTACCAGCAACAAGAGGGAATTACAGGCATGTATTACCACCAACCAGGTGGAATTACAGACAATTATTACCACCAACCAGATGGAATTAAAGGCATGTTTTATTATCCACCATATGGAATTACAAGAAGGTTTAACACTCAACTCATGGAATTACAGGCACGTGTTACCTCTCAGAAGTTGGAATTACTGGCAAGTATTACCACCAACAAAACAGAATTACAGTCATGTATTACTACCAGCCTGTTGGAATTACAGGCAAGTATTACCACCAACAAGAAGGAATAATAGGCATGTATTTCCAACGACCAGATGGAATTATAGGCATGTATTACCACCCACCATATGGAATTACAAGCAAGTTTTACCAAATACCTTATGGAATTACAGGCAAGTGTTACCTCATAAGCTGGAATTACAGGCAAGAATTACCACAAACAAGAGGGAATTACAGGCATGTATTACCACCAACCAGATGGAATTACAGGCATGCATTACCACTCACCATATGGAATTACAGGCATGTTTTACCACTTCCCTTATGGTATTACAGGCAAATGTTACCCCCCGAAGTTGGAATTACAGGCAAGTATTACCAGCAACAAGAGGGAATTACAAGCATGTATTACCACCAACCAGATGGAATTACAGACAATTATTACGACCAACCAGATGGAATTAAAGGTATTTTATATTATCCACCATATGGAATTACAAGCATGTTTTACCACTCACCTTATGGAATTACAGGCAAGTGTTACCTCTCAGAAGTTGGAATTACAGGCCACTATTACCACCAACAAAACGGAATTACAGTCTTGTATTACCACGTGCCAGTTGGAATTACAGGCAAGAATTACCACCAACAAGAGGGAATAATAGGCATGTATTTCCAACGACCAGATGTAATTATAGGCATGTATTACCACCAACCAGATGGAATTCCAGGTATGCATTACCACTCACCATATGGAATTACAGGCAAGTGTTACCTCTCAGAAGTTGGAATTACAAGCAGGTATTACCACAAACAAAGGGAATTACAGGCATGTGTTACGACCAACAAGAGGGAATTACAGGCAGCTTTTATCACCCACCATATGGAATTACAAGCATGTTTTACCACTTTCCTTTTGGAATTACAGGCAAGTATTACCTCCCATAAGTTGGAATTACAGCCTAGTATTACCACCAACAAGAGGGAATTACAGGCATGTAATACCACCAACCAGATGGAATTACAGGCATGTATTACAAACAACCAAATGGAATTACAGGCATGTATTACCAACAAACAGAGGGAATTACAGGCATGTATTAACACCAACCACATGGAATTACAGGCAATTATTACCACCAACCAGATGGAATTACTGGCATGTTTTATCACCAGCCATATGGAATTACAAGCATGTTTTACCACTTCCCTTATGGAATTACAGGCATGTGTTACCTACCAGAAATTAGAATTACAGGCAAGTATTAACACCAACAAGTGGGAATTAGAGGCATGTATTACCACCAACCAGATGGAATTACAGGCTTGCATTACGACCAACATTATGAAATTACAAGCATGTTTTAACACACACCTGTTTTAATTACAGGTATATATAACTCGAAGTAGTTGGATATCCACGAATGTTATACCATCAACCAGATGGAATTACAAGTATGTATTACCACCAACCACATGGAATTACAGGCATTTTTACCACCAACCAGATGGAATTAGAGGCATCTTTTATCACCCACCATATGGAATTACAAGCATGTTTTACCACTCACCTTATGGAATTACAGGCAAGTGTTACTTCTCAGAAGTTGGAATTACAGGCAAGTATTACCGTCCAAAGAGGAAATTACAGGCATGTATTACCACCAACAAGAGGGAATTACAGGCATTTATTACCACCAACCACATGGAATTACAGGCAATTATTATCACCAACCAGATGGAATTACAGGCATGTTTGAAAACCCACCATATGGAATTACAGGTATATTTTACCACTTACCATCGGGAATTACAGGCATGTGTTACCTATCAGAAGTTGGAAATACATGCAAGTAGTACCACACAAAAGAGGGAATTAGAGACATGTATTACACCAACCAGATGGAATTACAGGCATGTATTACAAACAACCAGAGGGCATTATAGGCATGTATTAACAACAACCACATGGAATTACAAGCAATTATTACCACAGAGAAGATGGAATTACAGGCATGTTTATCACCCACCATATGGAAGTACAAGCATGTTTTACCAAAAACCTTATGGATTTACAGGCAAGTGTTACCTCATAAGCTGGAATTACAGGCAAGAATTACCACAAACAAGAGGGAATTACAGGCATATATTACCACCAACCAGATGGAAATACAGGCATGCATTACCACTCACCATATGGAATTACAGTTATGTTTTACCACTTCCCTTATGGTATTACAGGCAAATGTTACCTCCCAGAAGTTGGAATTACAGGCAAGTATTACCAGCAACAAGAGGCAATGACAAGCATGTATTACCACCAACCAATTGGAATTACAGACAATTATTACCACCAACCAGATGGAATTAAAGGCATGTTTTATTATCCACCATATGGAATTACAAGGATGTTTTACCACTCACCTTACGGAATTACAGGCAAGTGTTACCTCTCAGAAGTTGGAATTACAGGCAAATATTTCCACCAACGAGATGGGATTACAGGCATGTATTACGACCAACCGGATGGAATTACAGGCATGTATTACCACCAACGAGATGGGATTACAGGCCTGTATTACCAACAACCAGAGGGAATTACAGGCATGTATTAACACCAACCACATGGAATTACAGGCAATTATTACCGCCACCTAGAGGAAATAACAGGCATGTTTTATCACCCACCATACGGAATTACAAGCATGTTTTACCACTCACCTTACGGAATTACAGGCAAGTGTTACATCTCAGAAGTTGGAATTACAGGCAATTATTACCACCAACCAGATGGAATCACAGGCATGCATTACAACTCATCATATGGAATTCCAGGCATGTTTTACCACATCCCTTATGGAATTACAGGCAAGTATTACCTCCCAGAAGTTGGAATTACAGGCAAGGATTACCACCAACAAGAGGGAATTACAGGCATTCATTAAAACCAACCAGATGGAATTACAGGCATGTATTACCAACAACCAGATGGAATTACAGGCATGTATTCCCAACAACCAGAGGGAATTACAGGCATGTATTATCACCAACCACATGGAATTACAGGCAATTATTACCACTAACCAGATGGAATTACAGGCATGTTTATCACCCACCATATGGAATTACAAGCATGTTTTTACCACTCACCTTATGGAATTACAGGCAAGTGTTACATCTCAGAAGTTGCAATTACAGGCAAGTATTACCACCAACAAGATGGAATTACAGTCATGTATTACCACCAGCCAGATGGAATTACAGGCAATTATTACTACCAACCAGATGGAATTACAGGTATGCATTACAACCCACCATTTGGAATTCCAAGCATGTTTTACCACACACCTTAAGGAATTACAGGCAGGTATTACCATCAACCAGATGGAATTAAAGGTATGCATTACCATCCACCACATCGCATTACAGGCATGTTTTACCAGTCACCTTAGGGAATTACAGGCAAGTGTTACCTGCCAGAAGTTGAATTACAGGCAAGTATTACCAACAACAATACGGAATTACAGTCTTGGATTACCACCAGCCAGATGGAATTACAGGCAAGTATTACCACCAACAAGATGGAATTACAGGGATGTATTTCCAACGACCAGATGGAATTATAGGCATGTATTACCACCAACCACATGGATTTACAGGCATGTTTAACCACTCACCTTTTGGAATTACATGCAAGTGTTACCTCTCAGAAGTTGGAATTACAGGCAAGTACTACCACCAAGAAGAGGGAATTACAGGCATGTATTACGACCAACAAGAGCGAACTAAAGGCAACTATTACCACCCACCATATGGAATTACAAGAATGTTTTACCACTTCCCTTATGGAATTACAGGCAAGTGTTACCTCTCAGAAGTTGGATTTACAGGCAAGTATTACCACCCACCATTTGGAATTACAAGCGTGTTTTACCACACACCTTATGGAATTACAGGCAGGTATTACCAGCCACCAGAGGGAATTACAGGCATGTATTACAAACAACCAGATGGAATTACATGCATGTATTACCAACAACCAGATGGAATTACAGGCATGTATTACCAACAACCAGAGAAAATTACAGGCATGTATTAACACAAATAACATGGAATTACAGGCAATTATTACTACTAACCAGATGGAATTACAGTTATGTTTATCAAGCACCATATGCATTTACAAGCATGTTTTTACCACTCACCTTATGGAATTATAGGCAAGTGTTACATCTCAGAAGTTGGAATTACCGGCAAGTATTACCACCCACAGGACAGAATTACAGTCATGTATTACCACCAGCCAGATGGAATTACAGGCAATTATTACTACCAACCAGATCGAATTACAGGTATGCATTACCACCTACTATTTGGAATACAAGCATGTTTTACCACACACCTTATGCAATTACCGGCAGGTATTACCACCAACAAGACGGAATTACAGGCATGTATTACCACCAGTCAGATGGAAGTAAGGCATGTATTACCACCAACCAGATGGAATTACAGGCACGCATTACCACCCACCATATGGAATTACAAGCATGTTTTACCACTCACCTTATGGAATTACAGGCAAGTATTACCACAAACAAGAGAGAATTACAGGCAAGTATTACCACCAACCGGATGGGATTCCAGGCATGTATTACCAACAACCAGAGGGAATTACAGGCATGTATTAACACCAACCACATCGAATGACAGGGAATTATTACCACCACCCAGAGGGAATTACAGGCATGTTTTATCACCAACTATATGGAATTACAAGCATGTTTTACCACTCACCTTACGGAATTACAGGCAAGTGTTACCTCTCAGAAGTTGGAATTACAGGCAATTATTACCACCAACCAGATGGAATTACAGGCATGCATTACAACTCACCATATGGAATTCCAGGCATGTTTTACCACATCCCTTATAGAATACAGGCAAGTGTTACCTCCCAGAAGTTGGAATTACAGGCAAGTATTAACACCAACAAGAGGGAATTACAGGCATGTATACGACCAACCAGATGGAATTACAGGCATGTATTATCAACAACCAGATGAAATTACCGGCATGTATTACCAACAAACAGTGTGAATTACATGCATGTATTAACACCAACCACATGGAATTACAGGCAATTATTACCACTAACCAGATGGAATTACAGGCATGTTTATCACCCACCATATGGAATTACAAGCATGTTTTTACCACTCACCTTATGGATATACAGGCAAGTGTTACATCTCAGAAGTTGCAATTACAGGCAAGTATTACCACCAACAAGATGGAATTACAGTCATGTATTACCACCATCCAGATGGAATTACAGGCAATTATTACTACCAAGCAGATGGAATTGCAGGTATGCATTACCACCCACCATTTGGAATTACAAGCATGTTTTACCACACACCTTATGGAATTACAGGCAGGTATTACCATCAACCAGATGGAATTAAAGGTATGCATTACCATCCACCATATCGCATTACAGGCATGTTTTACCAGTCACCTTAGGGAATTACAGGCAAGTGTTACCTGCCAGAAGTTGAATTACAGGCAAGTATTACCACCAACAAGATGGAATTACAGGCATGTATTTCCACCGACCAGATGGAATTATAGGCGTGTATTACCACTTACCATCGGGAATTACAGGCAAGTGTTACCTATCAGAAGTTGGAATTACCTGCACGTATTACCACCAACAAGAGGGAATTAAGGCATGTATAACTGCCTACCAGATGGAATTACAGGTATGTATTACAAACAACCAGAGGGAATTACAGGCATGTATTGACACCAACCACATGGAATTACAGGCAATTATTACCACCAAGAAGATGGAATTACAGGCATATTTTAACACCCACCGTATGGAATTACAATCATGTTTTACCACTTCCCTTATGGAATTACAGGCAAGTGTTACCTCTCAGAAGTTGGAATTACAGGCAAGTATTACCACCCACCATTTGGAATTACAAGCATGTTTTACCACACACCTTATGGAATTACAGGCAGGTATTACCAGCCACCAGAGGGAATTAAAGGCATGCATTACCATCCACCATATAGAATTACAGGCATGTTTTACCACTCACCTTACGGAATTACAGGCAAATGTTACCTCTCAGAATTTGGAATTACAGGCAAGTATTACCACCAACAAGAGGGCATAACAGACACGTATTTCCAACGACTAGATGGAATTATAGGCATGTATTAAGACCAACCAGATGGAATTAAGGCCTGCATTACCACTCACCATATGGAATTACAGGCATATTTTATCACTCACCTTATGGAATTACAGGCAAGTGTTACCTCTAAGAATTTGTAATTACAGGCAAGTATTACCACCAACAAATGGAATTGCAGGCATGTATTACGACCAACAAGATGGAATTACAGGCATGTTTTATCACCCTCCATATGGAATTACAGGCATGTATTAAAACCAACCACATGGAATTACAGGCAATTATTACCACCAACCAGATGGAATTACAGGCATGTTTATCACCTACCATATGGAAATACAAGCATGTTTTGCGACTCACCTTATGGAATTACAGGCAAGTGTTACCTCTCAGAAGGTGGAATTACAAGCAAGTATTACTACCAACCAGACGGAATTACAGACATGTATTACCAACAACCAGATGGAATTACAGGCATGTATTACCAACAACCAGAGGGAATTACAGGCATGTATTAACACCAACCACATGGAATTACAGGCAATTATTACCAACATCCAGATGGAATTACAGTCCTGTATTACCACCAGCCAGATGGAATTACAGGCAAGTATTACCACGAACAAGATGGAATTACAGGCATGTATTTCAACGACCAGATGAAATTACAGGCATGCATTACCCCTCACCATATGGAATTACAAACATGTCTTACCACTCACCTTTTGGATTTACAGACAAGTGTTACCCCTCAGAAGTTGGAATTACAGGCAAGTACTACCACCAACAAGAGGGAATTACAGGCATGTATTACGACCAACAAGAGGGAATTACAGGCAGTTTTTATTACCCACCATATGGAATTACAAGCATATTTTACCACTTCCCTTATGGAATTACAGGCAAGTGTTTCCTCCCTGAAATTGGAATTACAGCAAAAAGAGGGCATTACAGGCATGTATTACCACCCACCAGATGGAATTAGGGGCAATTAGTACCACCAACCAGATGGAATTACAGGTATGTTTTATCACCAACCATATGGAATTACAAGGATGTTTTACCACTTCCCTTATGGAATTACAGGCAAGTGTTACCTACCAGAAATTGGAATTACAGGCAAGTATTACCACCAACAAGAGGGAATTACAGGCATGTATTACCACCAAAGAGATGGAATTACAGGCTTGCATTAAGACCAATATTATGAAATTACAAGCATGTTTTAACACACACCTGTTGGAATTACAGTTAAGTATAACCTCCAAGAAGTTGGATGTCCACGCATGTATTACCACCAACCAGATGGAATTACAGGCATGTACTACCATAAACCAGATGGAATTACAAGTATGTATTACCACCAACCACATGGAATTACCTGCAATTTTTACGACCAACCAGATGGAATTAGAGGCATCTTTTATCACCCAACATATGGAATTACAAGCATGTTTTACCACTCACCTTATGGAATTTCAGGCAAGTATTACTTCTCAGAAGTTGGAATTACAAGCAAGTATTACCATCCCAAGAGGAAATTAGAGGCATGTATTACCACCAACAAGAGGGAATTACAGGCATTTATTACCACCAACCACATAAAATTACAGGCAATTATTACCACCTACCAGATGGAATTACAGGTATGTTTGAAAACCCACCATATGGAATTACAGGCATGTTTTACCATTTACCAACAGAATGACAGGCAAGTGTTACCTGTCAGAAGTTGGAATTACATGCAAGTATTACCACCAACAAGAGGGAATTACAGGCATGTATTACTACCAACCAGATGGAATTACAGGTATGTATTACAAACAACCAGAGGGAATTACAGGCATGTATTAATACCAA